>NC_073249.2:60921250-61226666 GCF_029289425.2 Pan paniscus
CTTAACTGCTCACCACTAATATCTCTATTTTTTTCAACATCTTAAGGCATGCATTTTTCTCTGCTGGGGTCCAGATAAAGTCAGTCTCCTTCAATTGAGCTATAGAAATACTAGTCCTCTGGTTTTCTCCTTCCTGAGCAGAACCTCTTTGCTACTGTGCCACAGCTGTGGGAAGGTAAGGCCAACTATTAGTCCTGGAGTGATGGCAGTAACTAGGGGTAGAGCCATAGACCCCATAATCTCAGCTTTGACTTCTGAGCCTGGAACATCTATCACATATAGAAGAGGGAGCTGTAGGGTTGGTGATTGGAGCCCCAGCATTTTCAGCTCAATACACCTGGGTTAGAGAATCAGGCTTATCAGTGAAAGCTGGGTGAGGGAAGGAAGCCAATCTTCTAGCTGTGCATTCCAGGAATACAGCTTCCACAATATGAATTCTTGCAGATGGGGTGAAAGATACCGTTGGCCTGCAGTTCCTAGTATGGAATTATAGTCCTATGGCTGAGACTGGGGGAAAGAGATCCCCTGTTTTCATGGTAACATTCACTTGTAGTAGAACTTCTGTAACACAGGAAGCTGGGCAGAGGGAAATGAGAGCTTGTCTGGCTCAAATTTCATAGACTGCAGCTGTTCTTACCAAGATTTAGTAGATTTCCTGGGGGGGAAAAATGCTTTTTGACTTGCTGTCTGCACCAGGTCAAATTTCAGTCACTTTAAAATGATGTTGCTTATAGTTTTCTTCCGCTAAATGATCATATTGAACAGGTAAGCTCCTCACCCAGTCGATCTTGACGTTCTACTATGCTTCCTTTCCTTAATATTGAAAATTTGTGTTTCTCTCTCTCTCTCCCTGCTGTCTGTCTCTGTCTCTCCAGTGTTTTTAAGGAAATGCCAATTTTATTATTTTCAGAATACAAGTTAATATTTCCTTGTTGCATTTTCCTATTATTTTGTATTTCATTTATTTCAAAATTGTAAATTATTACTTGTATTTACAAAGTTAAAATTTACTGGTTCTTTTAAAACTTCATTAGTTTTAATATCTTGGGATATTTTAATTTTTTGCTACTGATTTCTAATTTAATAGCATTTGAGCAAAAAAAAAGTATGTATGTATTCAGTCCATTGGATTTTATTTTGATATGTTTTATAAACTAGGATATAGACTATCTTGGTGAAAGTTCCGTGTTCACTTGAAAATAAGGTATATCCTGAATTGTTTTTTAGAGTGTTTGAAAAATGTAACCTAGGTCATGTATTTGTTGATAGCATTGTCAAAATGTTCTACAGTCTTACAATTTGCTTCATCAGTTACATACAAAGGAATGCTAAAATTTCTTACTGTAATTGTGACCTTTACTTTTTCTTCCTTTGGTTGTGTAAATTGTGTTTCATATAAAATTTACTTTTGCTATTTGTTTCATAAATGCATTTGAAATTGTTTAGTCATCTTAATGAACTTACCATGACTTTCATTACAAAATGCCCTCTTTTATTAATAAAATCTCTTATTTTATTTAGGTCCTTATTTTAAACAACATAGCATATCAACTTTCATGGTGTATCTTTTCAGTTTTTTGAGTCTTTATATTTAAATTGGATTTTAATAAACAGTTTTATAAATATGTGGGTCTTGCTTTTAAGAAAATATTTTTAGCTAGTCTGATAACCTCTTCCTTTTACTTAGGGTAGATACGCTATTTATAGCTAACATAATTATTAATATTATTTAGTTTAAGTGTGCCATTTTATGTCTTTTCTGTTTTTTCATAAGTTTTAATTCTTCGTTTTCTTCTTGCCTATTTTGGACAAAGGCAATATCTGTATGGGGTGTGTGAGTGTGTGTGTGTGTGTGTGTGTGTGTGTGAATATATGTATGTCTTTGGCACCTAGATAGGGATTCTAAATCATTCAATTAAATTAGAGATTAGGTTTGAAGATGCTTAGTTAATTGCAAATTTAATAAACTCAGTTCACTTTTGATTTGTCTTTTTTCCTTGGCCGTGACCCTCTTGATCTTTTGATAAGGTCCTTGGCAATTTACTTCTGTGCGCTGAAAATCTTGAATATAATTTTACTCCTTGGAGATTTTTGTCATAGCTCTTTACCTTTTTTTTTTAATCTTAGTTTTCATTCTTACAGCTTCAAAACCTAGAAAATGTATGGCAGTGGAGGCCAGCTGTATCTTTCATAGAGGTGCCTTCTTTCTGCTTATGAAGACATTTTCTTTAAATATTACATATAGAAAAAATAAACTATTGATATATAAAATATTTTTATACTTGCTCCTAGCAAAATTACATTATTTCATTAGAACTCATCTCCTGAATACTGCTATATTATTATAGATTTCACTTTTATTCTTATTAATTGTCCATTTGGAAGTATATAGGTTTACTTACTATCCTGAGACCATTGCACAATCTTTAAAACATAAACCAAATTTCAGCAAGGTTCAGAATGTACCTGCTTTTAAACTAGTCGGATTTATCTCATAGAATTGTTATTTTGCTTCCAATTTTAGCTTTTTATAGTCTATTTCATGGCTATTTCAGCAATACAATTTAAAATATCTTTTGACTTTAAAAAATTGATTTACAGAGGAGTTAGTCAAGGTATCAATTCCTGGTAGAATTTGCTGGTGGAAACATGCACTTTATATTGCTGTTGTTGTTTTTTTTTAATCAACTTTCCAGTACCATCTTTTTCTAGTTTGAATGCTTATAATTGACAAAATTTCAAAAGAATGAACTGATGAAAGACCAACAGCATCTGGCTTATTACCATCTCTACTCCTAAATCAGATTTTGTCTGCTAGATTTTCTTTCTCTAAGTGGTCGTTTCATGTGACTGACAGAACAAACAATGGCAGTAGAAGTAGGATTCTTTCCACCCATGGGATAGAATATTGGTTACATGGTGAGACAGCTACAGACGAGACAAACTTGAGTAGAGTAAAAAAGAAGAATTATTAGTTAAATTATAGTTACCAAAGCCTCAGCAAGGGAAACAGAACAAAATATCATTAATAAATTCCTAGAAATTCAACCTTTGGGTTTTCACATTATAATACAATAAAAAGAGAGCTAATTTTAAAAATGTCTTCAAGTTTGAAGACAATACTTTATTAGTCATTTTTCTTTATAAATATTTATTTTATGAATTTTGAGGTTATATATAGTGTAGACTTACATCATTTAATTAGTTTAACACTATAGTTATATATAACATTTTGTTTTTCATGGGGATTTTTTTCAGTTCTTTATTTAATGTATGATGTAAATAAATCTGTAACACATACAGCACTTTTTTCAATATATCTTTTAGCAAAAATAACATTGTTCACATAAAATTTTCCACATAAATCTAAAATATAAAAAAGAAAATTGTATTTTTGATGTTCATGTATTTTATAGCATTTAGTTCTTGACAACGTCATCAGGAGGAGCAGTGAGGCTATTCTAAGAGATGTAACGTTTAAAATCCTACTAGACACTTAAAATTTATCACTGTTAATTGATGTTTAAACACCCCTCTATACGTAAAATATTATTATGCTTTTCAGCTATTCAATAGCACATATTGGGTGAATCAATTAAACACATCTCCTTGTTTAGCACATTGTAAAAATTTGAAAAAAATTATATATAATAAAGGAAAAAGCCAAACTTAAATTGTAATTTTCATCCATTCTTATAGTACTCTAATGTTTTATACTCAATTTAGCTCTTACTTATTATGGCCAGAGAAATATGTTGAATATATGTAAACCATTTAGTAGTTACCACAGTGAAGTATCCATTGCAAATTGTTCCATTAGCATTTGGGAAAGAGTATCACGATACATATCTCTTTATTTTTCACTTATAATTTTTCATTCTTATTTTTGTAATTTTTATTATGTGCACAACATCTAGTGTAGATAAATATGTTAAAAAGATTTATTTCTATTTAAATTATATAATTCTCCAAAATATGTTTATGTGAATATATAAAAACTTCGGCAAAGATGATTAGCTTTTTTCTTGGCACTTATATTAGGTTGGTGCAAAAGTAAGGGTGTTTTTTGCCATTGCTTTTCATGACAAAGTCTTTAGTATAAAAACGATAATAGTCATAGGGGAATTTGGGCCAAGATGACACATAAGCATCCTTATCAATTTTGAAGTTTCATAATCTCTACTTTGTAAATATTCTTATTTAATAGGTATTATTAAATCAGTTTTACCCACATACTCTAAAGCCATAGACAAGTAAAATTATTTTTGCCATAAAAATAAAAGCAATGCAACACAGTGTATTAAAATATATTTTTCTCTATTTGCATTTCATATTATTGTAGATATTATTTTAAGTGGTGTTGCATTTTTATGATTCTTACAAATACCTTAGGAAGAAAAAACATTTCTCCAATTTATAGATGAGAAAATGGCCTGAAAAAGATTAGTTTTTCAGTGTTATCCTAATAGCAAATGCAGGTTTTTAGATTTGAAACCATTTAGGAATTCTCACATAGTCTTGTTTTGTGCTACATTATATTTAATTAAAAAAAATCTAAGCACCTTTATTTTTCACTGATGTAGAGGCATTGTGAATAAAGCACCAGCTAATGACAGCTTGCGACAGAAACAATCACTTTATCAACAGTATGTTTTAAAGTGGCATAAGAAAAAACAATTTGATCACAGTAGCACTTAATGTTATCTAATGTTAACTGCTTCTTCCACATTTCTGTTTTGAAAATTATGGTATTTATAAGACTTTTTGTCTTGGCTCTTTTATTTCAGGAGATTTGAGGAGAAGCAAACTATTTACTTCCATCCATTTACAGTAGACAATTTATTTTAAGGATCATTTCTGGGAAGATGATTGTAATTCTAATTAAATAGCTTGTCAGGAAAGCATTTGCCTTAACAGATCTGTTGTCATCATAATATCAGCCAGATATATTTGCCTGGCATGCTGATATATTTGCCCTGCATTTTTACTACTGCCACATTTCCTTCTTTGTTTAGTCTCCATCAAGTTTGTAATCAAAGAGCACAACTGTATTACAGAAACACTTTTATCTGGAAGAAATAATTACACTATATATGAATGATCAAAAACTCTGAAAAATAAGTAGTAATATTTAAAGACAATTACAATTTAAACCAAGATCTGATTAGAAAGCCAGGTTTTTGTAGGTGATAATCAACAGTTCTGGTGTTTTGTTAATTAAAGGGGTCTAATTGATTCCAGATAACCTCACTATTATTCAGATATGTAGCTAACAGAATGGTTGATTTTTATCTTCTAAAGAGGTTGTTTTATTCACTTAATGTTTCCTTTTTTATACTAAAATTTGAACAAAAAATGAATATATTAAAGTTCCAGTATAAGACATTCTTGTTTTCCACCTCAATCCTAAGCCACTTGTAGATAATACTAAAACAAAAAGAGAACATTCAGATGTGCCACACAGATATCAAATTTTAATATTGATAAATTTGACACTACTAGATTTCCTATAGCTATACCCTCGATATGAATATTCAAAATCAAAGTGTCTTAAAATTCTGGGTTACTTCACAAAATAAACCTGCCTCTCATAGGAAGGAGCAAAGCAGAATGAATATTTACTATAAGGAACATTATTTTCAAAGAGAAAGAGGGAAAAGCTGAACTGAGAATACCCCAAATTTATGTCTCCCAAATATACCAAGCAGAATATTCACTCTTTTATTAATAAGCTTCCTCTAAACAGAAGGGAATATCAGGGATGGAGTAACAGCACTACTTTCAACATATATCTAAACACAATTTTTGTAATGCCAAGTTCTGGATGAAACATTGCCTCTCTCTTTTCCATTCTTATCAATCTCCAGTTATAATTGCTATTGAGATTTTGTGTATATTACTCTGTTTATTAGACTTGTTTGGAAATTCTCAACTCAATCACTTATGTATGAATTTGCTTTTATCAGTGACCTTTTAAAAAGAGACATTTATAATCATGTGAATAATTTTTTTAAAGCTATTTAGGGAAGGAGGAGCAAGCTCAGAAACCACTGCTACAGTACACTAAACTTGCCAGATAAGTCACCATAGCGTTTGCAGAAAGAAAGTAAAAAGTAAATAAATAAATATGTACATAAACTTGCTTGAGAAGACTAACACACACTAACATTAATTCAGTCTGTCTTTCTTTTACTTAATCTTCATTTAACAAATGCCTACTAAGCTTTCTACCCAATAACATATGTCATGTATTGTGGAGGATGTAAAGGAACAGTTTAACTGTCTGACAGTTCATTAAAATGTTTCTGTCTACCATTAAATTCCTAGATAACTGAAAACACATGCTGATCCAAAGACATGTTAAATTACTAGTTTTGACTTTATTTTTAATAGGCAAAAACTACAAAGAGAACATATGTTCAACCACAAGTGCATGGATAAACAAACAATCATATTTCCATAAAATGGAATTGTACTCAGGAATAAAAAATAAAAAGATCAAACTATTGATGCACAATGTGGAATGTATCTCAAAATAACTATATTGAGTGACAAGAGGAAGATATAAAATAACACATGCCATGTGGTTTTATTCATGTAAAATTTTGTAAAATACAAACTAAGTTATAATGACAGAGTGCAGATCAGCGGTTTGTTTGGGTGACAGCGGGGTTAGGTTTGGGAAGAGTGAGATTACAAAGAGCTATGAGAAAACTATTGAGGGCAATGGATATGTTCACTATCTTTATTGTGTGAATGGTTTCACAGGTGTTTACATATGTCACACTTACCAAATTGTATACTTACAATATGCAAAATATTTCTGGTAAAGTTTCACTTTGTTTTAAATGAAAAGAGGCTAAGATGTACATTTTTACCACCTCGAGTCTCCATGATGTTAGAGAACCTGGGCAGTACAAGAAAGAAAGAGGGAGAAAGAAAAAGAGAGAAGGAAGGAAGGAAAGAAGGAAGGGAGGGAGGGAGGGAGGGGAGAAAGAAACGGAAAGAGAAACAAAGAGAGGGAAAGAAATAAAGAGAAAAAAAGAGAGAAAGAAAGATAAAGGAGAAAGAAAGAGAAGAAAGAAAAGAACGGAAGGAAGGAGAAAGAAGGAAAGAAAGAAAGAGGAAAAGAGAAAGGGAGGAAGAAAGGGAGGAAGGAAAGAAAGAAGAAAAGAAAATAGGCAGAGAGTACAGAAAGGCAGAAGTCAATCTGCCTTTATTTGTATATGATATGATCATACTTTAAAATGATGCATACAATTGAAGTTTTAAAACTGAAAATGTACTTAAAAATCTGTTCCAGAAATTAGAAATATAACAGAAAACAAAGCCAAAGAATGTATAAGGATGAAATTAAATATAAAGCCAAATATTAAAACATTAAATAAATATGTGCTAGAGAGGGTCCACAAAACTAAAAGTTTGTTCTTTGAAAAGAGCTCTATTGTTTTCAATAATTCATGGTAGTGATAAAAAAGAAAAAGGTAGCAAATCTCAATGGTAGTCATGAAAAACAGGTAAAAATTACATTGCTATAAATCCCTTAGAAATATTAAGAAGACATTCTGTACATTGTGACAATTAAATGAGTCTTTTAAGTAAAATGACTAATATTAGGATAGGAAATCTCAACAATCCTGAAGCTAAAAGACATAAAAATAACATCCTACAACCACTAAGGAAACAAAAAGTTTTCCAATATTAGCAAACAAAACACTCCTACTTCAAATGATTTTACCAAAAGCTTCTACAAAATATATTAGGAAACAAAATTCCAATCGTATATGAACTTTCCGGAGATGCAAGATGACTTAAAAACATAGATGCCAACAAGAGTATCTGATGAGCATTTGCTGTGTATGCTACATAATGGAGAAAATCATCTGAAGTTGATCAAAAACGTAAATGTGGAGAAAGCAAAAATTTTAACACTTTTCAGAAGGTACTAACATATGTGAAATAAGATAATAAAAATAATAACATTAACAGATGGCACTTGGGTTCCTAAAGAGCATGTTTGGAGTACAGTATCGAGTTAGTGGGCTAGGGTAGAACTGAGTCTTTTTGTTCAGACAAACCTCTGAGAGCAATTTAGTTTCCTCTTTATGTAACACATTTAAGCAGAGAAAGCCTGAGATGGCTGCCCTGTTTCTTCATTGTTGTTTTGGTTTTCAACAGATTAAGAATTTCTCATGTCATAGCCAGACACAGGGAGAGAGACTATTAAGAAAAAAAAAAGAACATAAGGACGCACGCATTATATTAATGACTAATTTTCTTTTTTATGGTTTTCATTATTTTACCTTTTTTTTTTTTCAAGTTCCTGGGTACATGTGCAAGACGTGCAGGTTTGTTACATAGGTAAACGTGTGCTACGGTGGTTTGCTGCACCTATCAACCCATTGTGTCTGGAATTGGTGGGTTCTTGGTCTCACTGACTTCAAGAATGAAGCCGCGGACCCTCCCGGTGAGTGTTACAGTTCTTAAAGATGGCGTGTCCAGACTTTGTTCCTTCTGATGTTCGGATATGTTCGGAGTTTCTTCCTTCTGGTGGGTTCGTGGTCTCACTGGCTCAGGAGTGAAGCTGCAGACCTTCGAGGTGAGTGTTACAGCTCTTAAGGCAGCAGGTCTGGAGTTGTTCGTTCCTCCCAGTGGGTTCATGGTCTCGCTGCTTCAAGAGTGAAGCTGCAGACCTTCACGGTGAGTGTTACAGCTCATAAAGGCAGTGTGGACCCAAAGAGTGAGCAGCAACAAGATTTACTGCAAAGAGGGAAAGAACGAAGCTTCCACAGCTAGAAGGGGACTGGAGCAGGTTTCCACTGCTGGCTCTGGCAGCCTGCTTTTATTCTCTTATCTGGCCCCACCCACATCCTGCTGATTGGTCCATTTTACAAAGAGCCGAAGGGTCTGTTTTACAGAGAGCTGATTGACCCTTTTTGACAGGGTGCTGATTGGTGCATTTATAATCCCTGAGCTAGACACAGAAGTTCTCCACTTCCCCACTAGATTAGCTAGATACAGAGTGCTGATTGGTGCATTTACAAACTGTGAGCTAGATACAGAGTGCCAACTGGTGTATTCACAATCCCTTAGCTAGACATAAAGGTTCTCCAAGTCCCCACCAGATCAACTAGACACAGAGTGCAGATTGGTGCATTTACAAACTTTGAGCTAGACACAGAGTGCTGATTGGTGCATTTACAAACCTTTAGCTAGATGCAGAGTGCCAATTGGTGTATTCACAATCCCTTAGCCAGACATAAAGATTCTCCATGTCCCCACCAGATTAGCTAGATAAAGAGTGATGACTGGTGCATCCACAAACCCTGAGCTAGACACAGGGTGCTGATTGGTGTGTTTACAAACCTTGAGCTAGATACAGAGTGATTGGTGTATTTACAATCCCTTAGCTAGACACAAAAGTTCTCCAAGTCCCCACTAGACTTAGGAGCCCAGCTGGCTTCACCCAGTGGATCCCGCACTGGGGCCGCAGGTAGAGCTGCCTGCCAGTCCCATGGCGCCCGCACTCCTCAGCCCTTGGGCAGTCGATGGGACTGGGCGCCTTGGAGCAGGGGGCCAGGCTCCTCGGGGGAGGCTCTGTGGCGCAGGAGCCCATGGCGGGGGTGGGGGTGGGGGCGGGGGCGGGGGCGGGGGCGGGGGAGGCACCCGTGGGCCGGCACTGCTAGGGGACCCGGTGCACCCTCCGCAGCTGCTGGCCGAGGTGCTAAGCCCCTCACTGCCCGGGATGGCCGGCCGCTCCGAGTGCGGGCCCACCAAGCCCACGCCCACCCGGAACTCCAGCTGGCCCGCAAGCGCGGCGCGCAGCCCCGCTTCCCTCCGGTGCCTCTCCCTCCACGACTCCCGGCAGGCTGAGGGAGCCGGCTCCAGCCTCAGCCATCCCAGGAAGGGGCTCCCACAGTGCAGCGGCAGGCTGAAGGGCCCCTCAAGCACGGCCAGAGTGGGCGGCGAGGCCGAGGAGGAGCCAAGAGCGAGCGAGGGCTCCGAGGGCTGCCAGCATGCTGTCACCTCTCACCATCACCTAGGTATTAAGCCCAGCATGCATTAGCTCTTTTCCCTAATGCTTTCCCCCCAGCTGCCCTCCCCTGACAGGCCCCAGTAAGTGCTGTTCCCCTACCTGTGTCTATGTATTCTCATTGTTCAGCTCCCACTTGTAAGAGAGAACATGCGGTGTTTGCTTTTCTGTTCCTGTTTTAGTTTGCCGACGATAATGGCTTCCAGCTTCATCCATGTCCCTGCAAAGGACATGATTTTGTTTCTCTTAATGGCTGCATAGTGTTCCACAGTGTATATGTACTACATGTTCTTTATCCAGTGTATCATTGATGGGCATTTGGGTTGATTCCATGTGTTTGCTATTGTGAATAGTGCTGCAATGAACATACACATGTGTTTATTTTTTAACAGAATGATTTATAGTCCCTCGAATATATACCCAGTCATGGGATCCGTTCTAAATCTTTGAGGAATCACCACATTGCCTTCCACAATGGTTGAACTAATTTACATTCCCATCAGTAGTGTAAAAGCACTCCTATTTCTCTACAACCTCACCAGCATCTGTTCTTTCTTGACATTTTAAATAATTGCCATTCTGACTGGTGTGAGATGGTATCTCATTGTGGTTTTGAATTGCATTTCTCTAATGATCAGTGATGTTGAGCTTTGTTTCATGTTTGTTGGCAGCATGTATGTCTTTTTTTGAGAAGTGTGTTCATATCCTTTGCCCACTTTTTAATGGAGTTAATGTTTTTTCTTATAAATTTGCTTAAGTTCCCTGTAGATTCTGGATATTACACCTTTGTCAGATGGATAGATTTTTCTCCCATTCTGTAGGTTGTCTGCTTGCTCTGATAATAGTTTCATTGGCTGTGCAGAAGCTCTTTAGTGTAATTAGATCCAATTTGTCAATTTCTGCTTTTGTTGCAATTGCTTTTGACAATTTCATCATAAAATCTTTGCCCATGTGTATGTCCGAAGTGGTATTGCCTAGATATTCTTCTAGAGTTTTTATAGTTTTGGGTTTTACATTTAAGTCTTTAATCCATCTTAATTTTGTATAAGGTGTAAGGAAGGGGTCTAGTTTCAATTTTCTGCATATGGCTAGCCAGTTCTTCCAGCACCATTTATTAAATAGGGAAACCTTTCCCCACTGGTTGTTTTTGTCAGGTTTGTCGAAGATCAGATGGTTGTAAATGTATAGTTTATTTCTGAGTTCTCTATTCTGTTCCATTGGTCTATGTGCCTGTTTTTGTACCAGTACCATGCTGAGGTTTTGGTTACTCTAGACTTGTAGTGTAGTTTGAAGTTGGGTAACATGATCCCTCCAGCTTGCTTTTTGCGTATGATTGTTTTGGCTATGCAAGCTCTTTTTTCGGTTCCAAGTAAATTTCTTTTTCTTTCTTTTCTTTTTTTTTTTTTTTGAGATGGAGTCTTGCTCTGTCACCTAGGCTGGAGTGCAGTGGTGCAATCATGGCTCACTGCAACCTCCGCCTCCCAGGTTCAAGCAATTCTCCTGCCTCAGCCTCCCAAGTAGCTGGGATTACAGGCATGTGCCACCACATCTGGCTAATTTTTTGTATTTTTAGTAGAGACAGGGTTTCACCATGTTGGCCAGGCTGGTCTTGAACTCCTGACCTCAAGTGATCCACCTGCCTTGGCCTCCCAATGTGTTGGGATTAGAGGTGTGAGCCACCATGCCCGGCCCCATGTAAATTTTTAAAATAGTTTTTACCTAATTTTGTGGAGAATGTCAATGGTATTTTAATGGGAATAGCATTGAATCTATAAATTACTTTGGTCAGTATGGCCATTTAAATGAACTAAATGCCCCGATTAAAAGACACAGAATGGCAAGCTGGATACAAAGACAAGACTTGTCAGTGTGCTGTATTCAGGACACACATCTCATGTGCACAGACACACATAGACTCAAAATAAAGGGATGGAGGAAAATGTACTAAGCAAATGGAAAGCAGAAAAAAGCAGGGGTTGCAATTCCAGTTTCTGACAAAATAGACTTTAAACCAACAAAGCTCAAAAAAGACAAAGAAGGGCACTATATAATGTTAAAGAGTTCAATTAAACAAGAAGAGATAACTATTCTAAATATGTATATGCATCAAATACAGGAGGACCCAGATTCATAAAACAAGTTCTTAAAGACCTACAAAGAGACTTAGACCCCAGACAATAACAGTGGGAGACTTCAATACCCCACTGTCAGTATTAGAACGATCATTGAGACAGAAAACTAACAAAGATATTCAGGACTTGAACTCAGCTCTAGACCAAGTGAGCCTGATAAATGTGTACAGAATTGTCCACCCAAAAGCAACATAATATACATCTTTTTTCAGTGCCACATGGCACTTACTCTAAAATTGATCACATAATTGGAAGGAAAACACTCCTCAGCAAATGAAAAAGAACTGAAATCATAACAAAGAGTCTCTCAGACCACAACGCAATCAAATTAAAACTCAAGATTAAGAAGCCCGCTAAAACCACACAACTACATGGAAATTGAACAACGTGCTCCTGAATGACTTCTGGGTAAATAATGAAATTAAGGCAAAAATCAGGAAGTTATTTGAAACCAATGAGAACAAAGAGACAATGTACCAGAATCTCTGGGATGCAGCTAAGACAGTGTTTAGAGGAAAATTTATAGCACTAGATGCCCACATCAAAAAGCTAGAAAGAAATCAACACCCTAACATCACAACTAAAATAACTAGAGAACCAACAGCAAACACACACAAGAGCTAGCAGAAGACAAGAAATAACCAAGCTCAGAGTGGCACTGAAGGAGATAGAGACATGAAAAAAACTTAAAAAAAAAAATCAACAAATCCAGGAGCTTTTTTTTTTTTTTGACTAATTTTCATATCAAGGAGTTTCCACACACATAGACCATATCTAGGGCTAGCCTCATCAGCACCACTTACTTCTCCTCACACTCCACAGAAGAGGAGAGTTCTCTCTTCCAGTAACTGTGTGCCATATTGGCGTGGAGAAGGAGGGGTGAGAACACAGTATTATTAGACAATTCAGGAAATTGAATAAACACTTATTTAGAAACAATTGCTTTAAGGTAACATACATGATTATCATCATTTTTAAAATATTACATTGTTCTAACACACAATTATGAGACAGAATAAAACAAGTCCTTACAGAAAAAAAATACCTAAAAGTATTTATATATAAATATATGTATTCGTATGTAAATGCACATGTAGGCATATATACTATCATATAAATTAATATTATTTGACTTTTTAGTTGATACGTGTGTGTCAGATACATCCTGTAATTTTATTTACCAGTATATTTAAAATCTTAGCACTTAACATCTCTGAGTAGTACCTTATCAAATGATTATTTTTATCTCTAATGTCTTTACTTTTTAATATTTCCAAATATGTGTATTTGTTTTAAGAAATATATAAAACACGTCAATTCATGTGCATTGTGATCACTTTGCCCTTGTTCTATGCAGCTGATTAGATTATAAAGCTCATGAATAGTGGGTTTCCACACTTTGTTACCTATTGTCAATTTTAGTGTCACTTGACAACTTACTAGAGATTATGCCACTGATGCCCAGTGCCTTATTAGTCAGTGCTAGGCAAACTTCTCATTTTCTGCCCGAAAGTGATGATGGGGTAAGGAGTTACCTGTCCAGGACAATATGAGGATATAATGAGTATGCATAAAAAATTCTCCCTCATGTGTAAGAACCAACCACTTTCAGTTGTCTTCATTGGTTTCTCAAAGTATTAGTGAAGAGGGAGCCAGAAGATAGATAACAGACAATGCAAGTTAATAGAAACAATAAATGTCTCAGAGTAATAAAAATAGGTTTTTGTAAAATGTCCATATTTTGTGAGGGTATACATCTTTGCTCTTTGTATTGAGGATGGATGTCTCTTACCTCCCTTACTCCTACCTCCTTACCTCTCTTCCAAAAGGCACAAGCTAGGTCTGAGAACCCAATCCTCTTTGTACAACTTTAGGAACAATTAGTAATTGTAACCATTGCAGTAGATAGAAAAAAGATCTGAAAACTCAGACCCAGTGGATTAAATAAACAAAAATAATTATTTTCAAGGTATCGTGGAAATAGTTAGAAATAGTTACTGTGAACTAGAAGGAAATGTGCATGTGAATCAAAACCAATGTACATCTCCAAATTCTAGGCACCAGTGACCAAAACAGCAGAGTTTACCATATTTTCTTGAGGCAAACAGCCCTGACTATATACATGTTTTCCAAAAACTGAATAATATAGAAAACAAATTTACTCAATTTTTTACATTATTGTACTATAACACTAAGAAGAATATAGTTGGTAAAATACAACAATATCATTAACCATTCTGATATGGTTTAAATCTGTATCCCCACCTGAACCTCATCTTGAATTGTAATCCCCATGTATTGAGGGATGGTCCTGGTGGGAGGTGATTGGATTATGGAGGCGGTTTCCCTCATGCTCTTCTAATAGTGAGGGAGTTCTCACAGGTTATGATGGTTTAAAAGGGGTAGTTTCCTCTACTCTCTTTCTCTCTCTCTCCTGATGCCTTGTGAAGAAGGTGCTTGCTTCCCCTTCCCCTTTTGCCATAATTGTAAGTTTCTTGAGGCCTCCCAGCTATAGGGAGCACAGGAACTGCGAGTCAATTAAACTTCTTTCCTTCATAAGTTACTCAGTCTCAGGCAGCTCTTTATAGCAGTATAACTATAGCATCTATAGTTTTAACAGACTAATACATGTTCATTTATGAAAATATATATACATACATATATATAATTCCATTCATGAATCTAAAAATATTATACAATATAATATTATTAGGGGTTACCCAAAGAATATTAGGATAATTTAACCAAAAAGGAAAGTAAGCAAAAAAAAAAAAAAAGAAAAAGAAAAAACACTACATAATTTCCATGTGATTTACCCCATCAGTGGCCTCCGAGAGAGACCTTATATGTTTTTAGTTTTTAAACAAATTTTTGTGGGTACATAGTAGTTGTATATATTTATGGAGTACATGAGATATTTTGATACAGGCATGCAAAGTCAAATAAACACATCATGAGCAATGGGAAACACATCCCATCAAGCATTTATCCTTTGAGTTACAAACAATCCAGTTACACTTTTTTTGCCTTTTTTATTTATTTATCTGCCTATTTATTTATTTATTTATTTATGCTGATCCTCTCCCTCCTCCAACCCTCAATACTTACAATCTTTAAGTTATTTTAAAATGTACAATTGTTATTATTGACTATAGTCACCCTACTCTGCTATCAAATTGAAGGTCTGATTCATTCTTTCTATTTTTTTTTGTACCCATTAATCATCCCTACCTCCTCCCGACTGCCCCCTACTACCCTTCTTAGCCTCTGGTAATCATCCCTCTACTCTGTATGTCCATGAGTTCAATTGTTTTGATTTTTAGATCCCACAAATAAGTGAGAACATGCAATGTTTGCCTTTTTGGGCCTGGCTTATTTCCTTCAATATTTTGACCTCCAGTTCCATCCGTGTTGTTGCAAATGACTGGATCTCATCCTCTTTTATGGATCAATAGTACTCCCTTGAGTATATGTACCACATTTTCCTTATCCTTTCATCTGTTGATGGACACTTAAAGAAATCTTGTAAGTTAAGCTTAAAAAAGAAAAGCATCTGGAAATATTCCACATCTAGGTTTTCTACAAACTCTTAGAAAATATCACTAAAAATGAACTGTTTTAATGATAAAATTGCACACCAAAAATGTACAGATAGCATCTACTTAGTAAGAAAACTTTGGCTATGTTTGCCTTATTACCATGACTGAATTAGAATTTTCACTGTCACCCACATCACAACAGTTACCAGTAGAGCACAGTTCCCTGATCAATGTGATTACAAGGGATTAAATTCAAGGGATGCATCTAATAATTCTAAAAGTAAAAGAAGCAACATATATATTACTTGTAGATATTATAGTCTACAAGAGAGGAAAACCAGTAGATTTAACTGATAATAATCTAGTCTCAATCTTAAAAGAAAAAATCAGTAGAGATCCTGGAAGATATAGCAAAATTAGGGAGCCAGAAAGAGCATAATTTTTATGAGAAGACAGAATATAATATATATAATAGAAAATATTTTTTAAAAAAATTTAAGTGATGTCTCCACAATGTTTAAAACAAAGAACACTTAGAAAATTTGCTAGCCTGTAGAAGAAGTTGTTATGGCCTATTATACACAGCATAGATCAACTAAGACTGTGAGTGGATGGACTTATTGACTATTAATAGAATAATAAAAGATCTATGAACGGAAACATAATAACAAGGTGACATGATTTCATACAGTTTGTGAAGAAAGAAAAAGTCAAGTATATTTTTGGTGACAGTAAAATGTCTCAGGTATGACTTTTTCTATGTCTGTCACTCACTAATTTGAGACTCTTGGTCATGGGAAACGTTCTCTCTGTAAAAATAAAGTACTACGTTTAATATATGCATATGTTCTTTATATAACTTTACATAAATAATTATAATTATGGCCATTTAATATTCAGGATATAGATCCCAAAAGAGCCCCATTTTGTATGTCATCCTCACAACCTTTTACATTAAAATGTGCTTTTGCTAAATTATTTGATGTGATCTGAGATGCTGTATTAGAGCCTATGTAAGCTATCATAATTTTAAGCTAGGAGCTCACATTATAATATTATGGCCCCTATAAAGCACATTTCTATTTCCACTCCTTTTGTGAAACTATAGTTTCTGCAAAAATTGTAAAATTACTGAAATACATTTAACCTACTCTTCAAAGGGTATCTTTTGTCTGGAACAAAAACTTAGTACTAAGATATTGCATTAATTGTAAAAATCTGAATAGAGGTGTTCATCCCCTCTTCAAAGGATGTGGAAAGTTATTCTCAGATTTAATTTCTTTTTTATGATGAAATCTATTTTTTTGGCTTTTATCCATTTCTCTTATACACTATCATATGAAAACGTAGTTATGTTCTTTGTGTATATAATTTTTTTTCTGTATGGAAGCAATCCCTTTCATGGTACATATTTCAATTATCTGCTGATAAATTTCGTTTTATTTTCACTCAAAAAAGTGCCTTTATGCAATCTTTACAATAATATTTTTAAAAGGCTTGATTGCTGGGTGCAGTGGTGCAATCATGGCTCGCTGCAACCTCCGCCTCCCAGGTTCAAGCAATTCTCCTGCCTCAGCCTCCCAAGTAGCTGGGATTACAGGTGTGTGCCACCACATGTGGCTCACGCCGGTAATACCATTTGGGAGACTGAGGTGGGCGGAGAACCTGAGGTTGTGAGTTCAAGACCAACCTGACGAACATGGAGAAACCTCATCTCTACTAAAAATACAAAATTAGCCAGGCATGGTGGTGCATGCTTGTAATCCCAGCTGCTTGGGAGACTGAGGCAGGATTATTGCTTGAACCTGGAAGGCGGAGGTTGCGGTGAGCTGAGATTGCACCATTGCACTCCAGCCTGGGCAACAAGAACGAAACTCCATCTCAAAAAAAAAGAAAGGAAGAAAGAAAGAAAAGAAAAAAGCCTTGATCATCCCTGTTGCAATGGCCACTATTTAATTCATGCTCAAAATTAAGAAATATTTACAATTTATTTAACATCAGTGTAATATTTGTCTATAACATTTTATATGCAAAATAGAAAGCTTTCTTTTTCAGTTGGCATCTCAATTAACCAATGGCATTAATGGGAGGGATGGATAGTTTTCTAAATCTGATACAGACACCTCCCATGATTGAATTGATCATTGTTACTATTTGGTTCCCATAATGAGTAAATTTACCCATTTATTTGGTTTCTGGAACAAAAAAAAAATAGTGAAAAAACAATGACTTACCAACCTCATCCAGATTCCCTAGTTTTGTTTCCACAGAGAAGAATATTCTCATAATTCAGGTGTTCTCCTTTAAGATGAATAGATATTAATTTGATGAAGTGGTAATAATTATCCATCATGGCTTAAATGCAGATGGGAAAATGAAGACGGTGTTTCCCCTAATTGAGGACAGCCATTGAATTACTTTAATTGTCAATGTATCCTCTAAATTAGCAGGATAAGTATGTGAGCAGGACATAGTTCTTTTGTGATATCTCTATGACCCTTTATTTGGAGAGTGGATTGCTCCCTTTTAGAATTTCACAGCAGACAGTTAATGGTCTACATTCTTTCTTTGTATTTATTAACACAATCTATGGTTCTTGTTAGCAATAAGCTAAGTTAAAGCAAAACAAAATAGAAGAAAATATGTAATTTATTATTATTTTCAATTGTTTGGTGAGTTGGTGATGAGATTTAAATTTTCTTTTGACTGGATGGCTAAGAAACCACAATTTGTGATGTTTAATTGACAGGCTTCCTTTTATCCATGCCCTTTTTTTTTTAATAATACAGCTAATATAGCCAATATCAGAGGAGAGATAAAGAAGATCTGGATTGATAAAACTTCTCATATGTTGGACTGCCTATTTCTGTATTTTTCCATGAAAAAACATACTTGTAAATGTTGATGACATTTGTCATTATAATTTGGATACTTATACATGCAGCTGAACAGAATGTCAGATGATACTGTCTAAGTCACATTTACACATAAACAAGTATTTAATTCTAAGACCTACTCATCAGAAAAAAAAAATCCAAATTTGGAATGCTACATAAATAATCAGAGAATCACAAAACGTAAGGGAAACAAATGATCAAACTCACAAATCTCAGGCAAAATATTATATCTAATACATAGATAATGCCATATCATAATTGTAAAAAATGTTTAGGACTTGTATAGATTGTAAAACATCATTTATTACATATGGCAAGTTAAGGCCTAAGCATTTCTAATATTGTTAAAAAACAATGTCATATACCTAGTTTCTGTGAGAAAAATATCTGTATCTGACTTACCTATTAATACTATGCTAATTAAAATATATGGACATGAATTCAGAGCAAGAGCCAAACCTTAAAGCAAGAATGAAAAAAGAACTGTAAGATGTAAAATATATTGTGATGAAAAACCTATGTTTTAGAGTAATTGAATATGAGGTTGAGGTTTGAAGAAGAATTTGTCTTCAGAGAATAAACTTTAAAAATCAAACTAGACAGTTGTGTTTTCATATGCACTCAGTTCAAAATATTTTCTAATTTTCCTTTTGATTTCTTGTTTGAACCATGAGGCAATTGTTTGTCACATCTCTGAGAATTTTCAAGATATTGATTTCTTATTTGATTCTATTGTGGTTAGAAAACATATTTGTCATAACAAACATGCACGTTGTGCACATGTACCCTAGAACTTAAAGTATAATAAAAATATATATATATATATATAATATATATATATAAAATAAATTTCTTGGCTAGGCCCAGTGGCTCACACTTATAATCCCAGCACTTCGGGAGGCCAAGGTGGGTGGATCACTTGAGGTTAGGAGTTTCAGGCCAGCCTGGCCAACATGGTGAAACCCTGTCTCTACTAACAATAGAACAATTAGCTGGGCGTGGTAATATACACCTATAATCCCAGCTACTGGGGAGGCCAAGGCAGGAAAATCACTTGAGCCTGGGGAGCAGGGGCGGGAGAGGTTGCAGTTAGCCAAGATCGCACCAGTGCACTCCCCATCCTGGGTGACAGAGTGAGACTCTGTCTCAGAAAGAAAATAAATAAATAAATTACATTTCTTGAGGTGTGAAAGAAAGAAAGAAAGAAAACATATTTGTCATGGCTAGAATAATTTTAAAT
This sequence comes from Pan paniscus, assembly GCF_029289425.2. Taxonomy (NCBI): domain Eukaryota; kingdom Metazoa; phylum Chordata; class Mammalia; order Primates; family Hominidae; genus Pan; species Pan paniscus. The sequence goes on from NC_073249.2 coordinate 60,941,092, forward strand.
CTTTTGAGACTTACTTTATGGCTCAACACATGGGCTGTTATTTAGAAGTGTTTCAATACAGCAGAAACTATTTTGTTAGTTTTGTGTGGAGAACATTATAAACATCAATTAACCGAGTTGCTTAATACCATTACCTACATCTTTGGTATTCTTACTAATTTCTCTCTACTTTTCCTAACAATTATTGGGAGAGTAATATAATTGTGAATTTGTCTGTCTCTTATGCAAGTTCTATCATTTTTTGCTATATGTGTTTTGAAGCTCTGATATTGGGTGAATACACATTTAGGATTATTACATACTTTTTATGAATTTATTCATTTATTACGGTAAAATGACTGTTTGCATTCCTGGTAATATTCTTTGTTCTGAAATCTAGTTTCTTTGATATTAATTACTCTAAAGCTTTTAATTGGGCTGGCAGGGTTGGTCTTTTCCATAATTTACTTTCTTTGCTATTACTTTATTTGAATATTTGTATTTAAAGTTTTTTGTGTTTGTTCTTTTTTTTTTTTTCCTTTTGTTTTGTAAGTAGCAAATATTTGGGCCTTGCTGTTTTATTTCATTTGAAAACCTCTGTCTTTTTGGGGGGCAAGAATATTTAAACAATTTACATTTAATGTGATTAAACACATTTAGATCGATCATTTTCAACTTGTTTTCTCGTGTGATTTTTTCTCCTTTTTTAAAATATTTTCTTTTAAATTCTGCATTTTTATAATTTCCTTTTATCTCCATTGTTGAATTATTAGCTATAACTGTTGGGTTGTTTTAGTTTTTATGTTAAGGATTATTTTATACACCATTGAACTTCAAGTGACAAATTTACAACTTCACTAGTATAAGCACCTTTTAAAAGTACGTACTTATTACTCCTCCCCAAATATTTGTGGCACATACTTCTATATAAGTCATAATAACACGAATTATTTCTAGTTATTTTACTTCAAATAAATTAGCTGTTTGTACATTAGTAGACACTGTTTTTAGAGCAGCTTTACTAAACATAAAATCTAGAGCAGTTTACAGAAAAAAATTGAGTAGAAAAGTGCAGGGATATTTCAAATACCTCTGCAACACCCCCTTCCCAGTTTCTCCTCTTATTAACATCTTCCATTAATATGGTACATTCCTTACAATCATAAACTAGTATGGTTACATTATTATTAACTAAAGTCCTATTTTACATTATGATTCACTCTTTGTGTTATACAAGTTCATGGATTTTGACAAATGCGGAATGATATGTGTCCAGAATTAGAATATCATACAGAGTATTTTTACTTCCCTAAAGATCCCTTATGTTCCTCTCATCCATGCCTGTCTCCTTCTCCACTGAATCCTGGCAACCATTGTTTTTTTTACTGTCTCCATAATTTTGGTTCTTTTTCTAGAATATCATATAGCTGGAATCATACAGTACATAGTCTTTTTAAATTATCTTCTTTCACTTAGCAATATGCATTGCATTTAAGGTTCCTCCAAGTCTTTTCATGAGTAAATTATGTAAATCCTTTAAGAAGAGTTATGTAAGTTACCCTTGCCAGCTTTCCTCATTCTTTTGTGTAGGTCAAGAGTTCCATCTGGTATTCTTTGCTTTCTGCTTGAAAAACTTCCTTAATTTTTTTTTTTTTTTTTAGACAAGAGTCTCGCTCTATCACCCAGGCTGGAGTGCAGTGGCACTATCTCGGCTCACTGCAAGCTCCGCCTCCCAGGTTCACGGCAGCCATTCACCTGCCTCAGCCTTCCCGAGTAGCTGGGAGTACAGGCGCCCGCCACCACCCCCAGCTAATTTTTTGTATTTTTAGTACAGACAGGTTTTCACCGTGTTAGCCTGGATGGTCTTGGTCTCCTGACCTCGTGATCCACCCGCCTTGGCCTCCCAAAGTACTGGGATTACAAGTGTGAGCCACCGCGCCCGGCCCCTTTACTTTTTTTAATATAGATACTTTGGTAATGAACTCTTTAGCTTTTTTGTATCTGAAAAGTTATTTATTTATTCTTTGTTTTTTTGAAGTATTATCGTAGTATAAATAATTCTTGTTTGATTTCTATTCCTTTCACTCCATCAAGGATATCATTCCACTCTTTTATAACATGCATTCTTTCTCATAAAAAAAAAACTGATGTTATCCTTATCTTTCTTTTCTATTTGTACAAAAAGTATGTATTGTATGGTTTCACTGATATAAATTTCTAGAAATTTCAATCTAAGCTACATTGACAAAAAGCAGATTGGTGGTTGCCTGGTAACAAAGAGAGTGAGAGGAAAAATGTTAAAAGGAGGCACAAAGGGACTTTTGATGGTGACTAATTTGTTCATTATCTCAATTATGATAGTGGTTTTATGGTTGGATATGTCAAATATTATATGTCACATATAACTTGTTAAGCCTGTAAAATATCAGAATAAGGATATTTTTCTTCTGATCAGCAGGGAGCCAAAAAATATGGTGATAATGACTGGCATCTATAAATCTTGATGTACTTAGAAGTAGTAGAAAGTGTAGGTTAAAAGCAGGAATAGGGTAATATATGGCATCAGTTAAAGGTTATTTTAATAACCATATTTAAGAGTAAAGATCTTTCAAAAATTATCATCTTACTGCATAAAGAGGAGTGAACATGCTAGAGTCCTGGAGTAATCAGTATAATTGTTACAGAACACTCAAAGGGCAAGGGAAGAATGCCCCAAGTGAGAACACACTGGGCATGCCGCCCCTCCCAAGTGCTTGCAGGCCACTGTGCATGTGAACAGTACACCCAAAGGGAAGAATCAGGGCAGAAAAGACCTAATCCCCTGGAAGTGAGCCAGTGTACAAAACCCCAAGTCAAAAGTCAAGCCGCACACTGAATCTCGCAAGTCACCCACTTGGCCCTCTTACAAGTGTACTATACTTCCTTTTGTTCCTGCTTTAAAATTTTTAGCAAACTTTCACTACTGAACTAAAACTTGCCTTGGACTCTCCTGCCCTATGCACCTTAGTCAATTTCTTTCTTCTGAGGAGGCAAGAATTGAGGTTGCCGCAGACCCACACAGATTTGCCACTACTAACATACCATGAACCAAAAATAGGAGAGTATAGGCCCAGTGTCAATTTTGAGGGGACATAGTTTAATAAAATAATGTTAAACAGTAATTTAATATATAACTGTGTCGTAGAAGAATTTTATAATTAAGAATATTGTATTTTAAAATAGTAAAAAGAATGTGGACTTTTTTTTTTTTTGAGGCAGAGTCTTGCTCTATTGCCCAGGCTGGAGTGCAGTGGCGCGATAGCTCACTGCAATTTCTGCCTCCGGGGTTCAAGTGATTCTCCTGCCACAGCCTCCCAAGTAACTGGAATTACAGACATCTGCCACCACACCCAGCTAAATTTTTTTGTATTTTTAGTACAGACGGGGTTTCACCATGTTGACCAGGCTGGTCTTGAACTCCTGACCTCAGATGAGCCACCTGCCTCGGCCTCCCAAAGGGCTGTCATTACAAGCGTAAGCCACCGCACCCGGCCAGAAAATATTTTTAAAACCATTAAAGAAATGTATGATTGTTGTATGATTCTTTGCCTTCCTTAGTGGGGTTTTGGAGGCAGACTTCTCTTTTAGAATTTCCATGTAATAGAAAAATATTATACAGGTATTGAGGAAAACTAATTCACTCTTCTCATTGAACTCTGGATTTAATTGGTGCTGAGCCTGAACTCGTGAGGAAGAGCTGCTGCTGATCAGAAGAAGAATAAGAGGGAGGCTGAGATGAAGTTTCAATTGGGACTGTATGGGTAGATCTTGCAGATGATATATTTGAAAAAAACAATATACATACTGGGAGATATCCAGCATGGAGACCATCAATGCCCGTTTACTGTGAAGCTGGAGATGGGTAATATTTAACAGGAATCTGGAAACAATTAAAAAGTGACTTAAACTAATATTTGAGTGACACCACCAACAATCTTCTGCTTTATTTGGCCATGTCGGCCTCTGAAGCTTCCAGGATTTGAGGCAGTGAGTATACTGTCCTTCAGCTTCCAGAGATCAAATGTGGGCCTCATAGTGGTCAGTAAGAACCAACACTGCTATTCTGTTGGAGATAAGGATTCCTGGCATATAAGGTACTAGAGGAGAAGCATAACAGAATCCCCTGCAAAAATGGACAAGCAGAGATTAGGAGTCGATATACTTTAGACTGTTTATGGAATGAAATTTCACAAAAAAGTAAACTAAATACATAAATGTTTAATTAGACCTGCAGTTACGTGACCTGCCAACAAATGAGCAAACAAACAAAAAGAATTAAGAAAATAGCTTATCTCCTCGCAAACATCTCAAATGTAAAAAGTACGTAAATGTTGTAAACAGTCATAATTGTTATAATTGGAGCATACAGTGCTTAATGCTCAATTAATGCAACTAGTTGGCATTTTATACTTGTTTTGTTTTGTTTTTGCCAATTGTGAATCTGCTGCACCTTGATTTATTATTTATTTACTTATTTATTTTTTATTGTTATACTTTAAGTCCTGGCGTACATGTGCAGAACATGCAGGTTTGTTACATAGGCATACACCTGCCATGGTGGTTTGCTGCACCCATCAACCCATCATCTACATTAGGTATTTCTCCTAATGATATCCCTCCCCTAGCCCCCCACCCCCCAACAAGCCGCAGTGTATGACATTCCCCTCCCTGTGTCCATATGTTCTCATTGTTCAACTCCCACTTATGAGTAAGACCATGCGGTGTTTGGTTTTGTGTTCTTGTGTTAGTTTGCTGAGAATGATGGTTTCCAGTATCATCCATGTCCCTGCAAAGGACATGAACTCATCCTTTTGTATGGCTGCATAGTATTCCATGGTGTATATGTGCCACATTTTCTTTATCCAGTCTATCATTGATGGACATTTGGGTTGGTTCCAAGTCTTTGCTATTGTGAATAGTGCTGCAATAAACATACATGTGCATGTGTCTTTATGGTAGAATGATTTTTAATCCTTTGGGTTTATACCCAGTAATGGGATTGCTGGATCAAATGGTTTTTCTGGTTCTAGATACGTGAGGAATCACCACACTGTCTTCCACAATGTTTGAACTAATTTACACTCCCAACAACAGTGTAAAAGCATTCCTATTTCTCCAGATCGTCTCCAGCATCTGTTGTTTCCTGACTTTAATGATTGCCATTCTAAGTGGCGTGAGATGGTATCTCATTGTGGTTTTGATTTGCAATTCTCTAATGACCAGTGATGATGAGCTTTTTTAATATGTTTGTTGGCTGCATAAATATCTTATTTTGAGAAATGTCAGTTCATATCCTTCACCTACTTTTTGATTTTTTTGTTTTGTTTTGTTTTTTCTTGTAAATACCTAGGAATACAACTTACAAGGGAAATGAAGGACCTCTTCAAGGAGAACTACAAAACACTGCTCAAGGAAATAAGAGAGGACACAAGCAAATGGAAAAATATTCCATGCTCATGGATAGGAAGAATCATTATCATGAAAATGGCCATACTGCCCAAAGTAATTGATAGATTCAATGCTATCCCAATCAAGCTACCATTTACTTTCTTCACGGAATTGGAAAAAACTACTTTTAATTTCACATGGAACCATAAAAGAGCCAGCATGGCCAAGTCAATCCTAAGCAAAAAGAACAAAGCTGGAGGCATCACACTACCTGAATTCAAACTATACTACAAGGCCTACAGTAACAAAAACAGCATGGTACTGGTACAAAAACAGATATGAAAGCAAATGGAACAGAACAGAGGCCTCAGAAATAATGCCACACATCTACAACCATCTGATCTTTGACAAACCTGACAAAAACAAGCAATGGGGAAAGGATTCCCTATTTAATAAATGGTGCTGGGAAAATTAGCTAGCCATATGCAGAAAGCTGAAACTAGATCCCTTCCTTACAACTTATACAAAAATCAACCAAGATGGATTAAAGACTTAAATGTAAGACCTAAAATTATAAAAACCCTAGAAGAAAACCTAGGCAATACCATTCAGGACATAGGCATGGATAAACACTTCATGACTAAAACACCAAAAGCAATGGCAACAAAAGCCAAAGTAGACAAATGGAATCTGATTAAACTAAAGAGCTTCTGCACAGCAAAAGAAACTATCATCAGAGTGAACAGGCAACCTACGGAATGGGAGAAAATTTTTGCAATTTATCCATCTGACAATGGGCTGATATCCAGAATCTACAAACAATTTAAAGAAATTTACAAGAAAAAAGAACCCCATCAAAAAGTGGGCAAAGGATATGAACAGACACTTCTGAAAAGAAGACATTTATGCAGCCAACAAATGTATGAAATAAAAGCTCATCATCGCTGGTCATTAGAGAAATGCAAATCCAAACCACAATGAGATACCATCTCATGCCAGTTAGAATGGCAATCATTAAAAAGTCAGAAAACAACAGATGCTGGAGAGGATGTGGAGAAATAGGAATGCATTTACACTGTTGGTGGGAGTGTAAATTAGTTCAACCATTGTGGAAGACAGTGTGGTGATTCCTCACATATCTAGAACCAGAAAAACAATTTGATCCAGCAATCACATTACTGGGTATATACCCAAAGGATTAAAAATCATTCTACTATAAAGACACATGCACACGTATTGCAGCACTGTTCACAATAGCAAAGACTTGGAACTAACCCAAATGCCCATCAATGATAGATTGGATAATGAAAATATGGCACATATACACCATGGAATACTATGCAGCCATACAAAAAGATGAGTTCATGTCCTTTGCAGGGACATGGATAAAGCTGGAAACCATAATTCTCAGCAAACTAAAATAGGAACAGAAAACCAAACACTGCAGGTTCTCACTCATTAGTGAGAGTTGAACAATAAGGGCACATAGATACAGAAATGGGAATATCATACACTGTGGCTTGTTGGGGGGTGGGGGGCTAGGGGAGGGATAGCATTAGGAGAAATACCTAATGTAGATGATGGGTTGATGGGTGCCGCAAACCACCATGGCAGGTGTATGCCTATGTAACAAACCTGCATTTTCTGCACATGTATCCCAAAACTTAAAATATAATAATAATAATAATAAAGAAATGAGTAGGTTTCTGGTTCTAGATATGTGAGGAATCACCACACTGTCTTCCACAATGGTTGAACTAATTTACACTCCCACCAACAGTGTAAAAGCATTCCTATTTCTCCAGATCCTCTCCAGCATCTGTTGTTTTCTGACTTTTTAATGATCACCATTCTAACTGGCATGAGATGGTATCTCATTGTGGTTTGGATTTGCATTTCTCTAATGACCAGTGATGATGAGCTTTTTTTTCATGTTTGTTGGCTGCATAAATGTCTTCTTTTCAGAAGTGTCTGTTCATATCCTTTGCCCAAGGATATGAGCAAGAAAGTACAGCAAGAAAGATTAAAATGGCCTATTCTTTGATAGTGCAATGGAGGATTTATGCAAGGAGTTGATAGAATAAATAATAAAAACTTTTGAATATTATAAAATATATATTTGCCCTTTAAATTCAGAGTGATAAACTTGTATCAGTGTTATTTAGTGTAATGTTACTTTTTTTTTAAATTATACTTTAAGTTTTAGGGTACATGTGCACATTGTGCAGGTTAGTTACATATGTATACATGTGCCATGCTGGTGCGCTGCACCCACTAACTCGTCATCTAGCATTAGGTATACATTTTTAATCTTTAAAATTGGAGATATTGGAGATGGCTTTGGCATATGAGTAAATCTATTTTAAGTATTATTAAGCAGAATGTGAATAAACAACATACCAAAATTTATAAACTTTCCAGCTAATAAAGTTATATATAAACATAAAGACATAGAAGGAAGAATCTTTCAAATAAAATTAGCATTCAGATGTAATTGGCAAAGCTCATAGCTTCTAATCTATTTTGCATTCTTGCTTTTGTTAAAGGAACTCACCAGTTTTAGTCTTTCACATGGGCATGAAACTGAAAGTTACATTCCCCAGCCTTCTTTCTAAGCAAATAGAAGCCTTGTGTCTTCTACTTTTCTGCCTTTTTTTAATATTTGACTGCCATGTAGAAATGGTTGTAGGAGCATCTCATCTTGAGCTATGGGAAGAAGACCTATGATGAGGACAGCAGAGGAATTTCACAACTGTCACCTGTATCCCAAACACTCCAGAGCTGCCATATCAGCTCTGTTTTGTTTATATTTAAAATTTTGTGTGAGTGAAAAATAATCATTTTTTATAAACAGCTGTTTTAAGATAAAAGTTTTTATTAAAGCAATAAAGCATGTGTCTTAAGAAAGGCAGCAAACACAAATAAAAATAAAATAACCACCATCATATAAAGCACATGAAACATTTAAAAATAGCAGTTCAGCTGTGTTGTATATAAAATTCAGTTGTGTATTTCTAAATCCACATTGTCAAAATTTTATTTTAAATTCTTTTAGTTATTTTACTGAATAATAAAGTGGCTTTTACATTACTATTTTAAAAGTCCATCTAAATATAAACCGCCTTCAGGTTATATTTAGCCAAATTGACAACTGATTCAATTTTTGCTTGTTAGTTTTAGGGTTTTTTTTATTATTAACTATGCATATCCAAATAAATTTATTAGTGAACTTGAGGTAGTAGGAGCTGGCTATAATAATGGAATAAGATTTTTAATGTTCATATAATTGCTGTTCATTTGTAGATGTAAAAATAGACGTTGAATGGTAAAGTATATCGTTGGTCATTTTGCTTTTCCAAATAAATTAGTGTTATTGAGGAAGAAAAGAAGAACTAACTCTGAAACAAGATTAACTATTAAGCTTGAGGTTTAGGTCATATTTCCTTTTTTCTTTCCTTTTTTTTTTCCAGACAGAGTTTCGCTCTGTACCCCAGGCTGGAGTGCATGCAGTGGCATGATCTCAGCTCACTGCAACCTCTGCCTCCCGCGTCCCGGGTCAAGCAATTCTCCTGCCTCGGCCTCCCGAGTAGCTGGGATTACAGGCATGCGCCACCATGCCCAGCTAATTTTTGTATTTTTAGTAGGGACGGGGTTTCACCATGTTGCCCAGGCTGGTCTTGAACCCCTGACCTCGTGATCTGCCCACCTCGGCCTCCCAAAGTCCTGGGATTACAGGTCTGAGCCACCGTGCCCGGCCAAGGTCAGATTTTCGACTGAAAACTCATTTTCACTATTCAACAATTACAATCTATTTTAAACAGTTATATTGTTGCATATGATTCCAAAGTTAGTGGTTCCATTATGAAATCTTCAATTTCTGGTAATGGTATAGCAATTATGCTACTTTTAATTTTCAGAGTCCCATATATACACAAATATTTCTATAGACCTTTCTCCCTTTATTAAGATATAGTAAATTGCTACAGCCCAATACTACTACACCAAGAATTAAGGAAGCCTGGAAAATCACATTAATTACATATCAAAATATAGTGGAGAGATGTGGAACAGATGACTTGCAGTTCCAGAAGAAGGAAGCTGACCTGAAGTGAGCTGACAATCACTGAAATCTTTATTTCCTGGACACACTTGCCTCTTCTTGCTATAGACTGAGAATTAAGCTCATCCCATAAAGAGGTGCTTTTCTGGGGAAAGAGAAACCAAAAAAGTCTTAATGTTTTAAATTGCTTTATTTCTCCTAGTAACCTCCAATTCTCCTACCCCAGAAATGCATTTTTTAATCCATGCAATTTAATTTCTTTTGTCCCTCTTAATGAATCATTCCGCACATCATACACACACACACACACACACACACACACACACACACCACATTCATGCTGCACTATTTTGCATGATGGGTTACCATTTGTGTGTGCTATTTTAAACACACCTGTTACCATTTTTCTCCTATGGACCAATCCACACAAACTTAATACTATCTTCTCACAAATTATTCTCACAAATTTCCAATACAAAATTAGAAATGTTCCAAAATTGAGTCTACAAAGAAAGACCATTTCTTAGACTGGAAAATATAGGAGGCAATACAAAGTTAAAGAATGTAAACTTACTTCCAGGGAAGGTGTGGTGGCTCACACCTGTACTTTCAGCACTTTGGGAGGCTGAGATGAGAGGATGTCTGGAGGCCAGGAGTTTGAGACTGACCAACATAGCGAGACCCCATGTCTACAAACAAACAAATGACAACAACAAACATAAACTTCAACTGCAGAACTGCCCTTAGAGCTGGAGTTTATATACAGCCAATAATTTTTATATTAATATTTTTTCACAATATTACTCTACAGTGTGTTTTCTTCCCTCATAGAATGACGGGTAATATGTCAAATGCCTCCTTTAGAGACTGTCTTTCTTTTTGTTTTAAGAAGAAGTGTTATGGGATATTTACCCTATGTTACTCTGAAGAATTTGTTAATCCAAGCCTGACTGAATCCATCATGTTAATTTTTTTTTCTTTTTGTAAACCTGAGTTTAATTAATGAAGTGGATGATTTTTAGAGGAGAAAACTCAATATTCATTACCCATTTAATATTTTCTTTTGCTGAAATCATCTTCAATAGGGTGAGAAGAATGATCACAGAGGATAAATAAGCACAGAGCCAGACATACCAACCACTAATTAGGGAGCATGATCCACAAGTATATGGTTAATGTGGTGTCATTTATAGCACACTTCACTTCATTGGGGAACCTGCCTATGTCTTCACTTTTGATAGTACCTGTCTGATGCTTACTTAAAAAGCCACCCAGTTATGGTTTCCAAGTTAGCACTCTTGTCTTAGGCCTGGGTCACATTATTGGGTCTTGTTTTCTGTTTGACAATAGGTTTGCTTGACTTATCCTTAGCTAAATATAATCAGATTATATATAAACACAACCATATATATAGTTCCTCATTATAACAATGAGGTCCAAGAGTATTAATTACTGAATGTTTGAGAGGCCAGTATCCTATTTTGGATTTGTGTATGTAGTTGTTCCATATTTTTTAAAAATCATATTACATTGTTTCAGACTAGCCTTAGGACTATTTGCTGAAATTTTAGCAATTATAAAATTTAATATATTTGCCTTTCTTTGAAGCTATGCCACGTGCTCATAGTCATTCTCTCTGTGCCCTTGACCTCAGAACGATAAATACACAGCTATGGTGCCAATGCTCATTGTTCATGGAATGAGAGACTGATAGCATAACACTGAAAGTGGGCATCAGGTAGTGTGTCCCTTTTTTTTGACTGCTTTATCTAATTAAAGTTAATTCTTGGATGGACTCCACCAGAATGACAAATAACAAAATATTACTAGAACTTGTAATACCATATGTCAATGGACTTGTTGCTACTGATGTTGAAAATTTCGGATCATTAATTATTTAAAACATTGCCACTACCACATTTAAAGACATATAAGGAAAGTATAAGATAATGGTTAATATTATTAAATATACTTTAATTTGCTTAGTGCCACCTTCAAAGGAAATTACTTCTATTCTTAATAAAAATTTGATTTGATTTCAAGAGACCATGGTTAAGTATACAACTTATTTAATTACTTGGCAATTATGTGCATGGATTCTACTTCTGTATTAAATAATATGTCATATAGTATCACATCCTTTTATCTTAAAATAGTTGGTTATTAACAAATTTGTACACGATTTAAATCTAATGTAGTACTTGTAATAATTAGCATTATTTGAATTATTTTATATGTTTTAAATAAGAAAGGTGGGATAGAAGTGCAAAGGAAAATTTTTCAGAGTAATTTTCCAATGACCTACAAAGCCATTGGAAATATATATTTTTTTAAATAATTTCAACTTTTATTTTAGATTAGGGGGTTTACATTCAGATTTGTTACATGGGTATGTTGTGTGACACTAAGGTTTGGAGTGTCAATGATCCCATCACCCAGGTAGTGAGCATAGTACCCAATAGGTAGTTATTCAGCACTTATTCCCCTTTTTCTCTCCCCTCATAGTAGTCCCCAGTGTCCATTGTTCCCAACTTTATGTCCTCTTGGACCCAATGCTTACGTCTCACTTATAAGTGAGAACATGCAATATTTGGTTTTCTATCCCTGTGTTAATTTGCTTAAAAATGGCCTCCAGCTGTATTCATGTTAATCCAAAGGACATTATTTTGTTCTTTTTTATGACTTCATAGTATTCCATGGTGCATATGCACTCCATTTCTAAATGCAATCTACTGTTGATGGACACCTAGATCGATTCCATGCCTTTGCTATTTTGAATAGTGCTTCAGTGAACATATGACTATATCTGTCTTTTTGATAGCTTAACTTATTTTCCTTTGAGTATACACCCAGTAATGGGATTGCTGGGTCGAATGGTAGTTGTGTTTTAAATTCTTTCAGAAATCTTCAAACTGCTTTCCACAGTGACTGAACTAATTTATATTTCCACCAACAGTGTATAAGTGTTGCCTTTTCTCCACAGCTGTCCAAACCATCATGTCTTGTTTTTTGACTATTTATTTATTTTACTTAAGAATTTTTTTGAGTCAGGGTCTCGCTCTGTTACCCAGGCTGGAGTGCATCGGCACTGTATCAGCTCACTGCAGCCTCAACCTCCCGGGATCAAGCAATCCTCCCACCTTAGCCTCCTGAGTAGCTGGCATTACAGATATGTGCCATCTGCCTGGCTAATTTTTTGGATTTTTGTTAGAGACCGGGTCTCATCATGTTGCCCAGGCTGGTCTCAAACTTCTGAGCTCAAGCAATGTGCCCACCTCGGTCTCCCAAAATGCCGGGATTACAGGCGCGAGCCACCATTCCCAGCTGTATTTTGACTTTTTAATAGCCATTCTGACTGGTATGAGATGGTATGTCATTCTGGTTTTGATTTGCATTTCTCTGATGATTTGTGATGTGGAGAATGTTTTCATGTTTGTTGGCTGCTTGTATGTCATCTTTTGAGAAATGTCTGTTCATGTCTTTTGTCCACATTTTAATGGGGTTACTTGTTTATGCTTGCTGATTTGTTGACACACCTCAAAGATTCTGAATATTAGACCTTTCTCAGATGCACAGTTTGTGAATATTTTCTCCAATTCTGTAAGTTGTCTGTTTACTCTTTGGATAGTTTCTTTTGCTGTATGGAAATCTCTAGTGTATTTAGATCCCACATGCCAATTTTTGTTTTTGTTGCAATTACTTTTGAGGACTTAATCATAAATTCTTTCCCAAGGCCTATGTCCAAAAGGACATTTTCTAGGTTTTCTTCTCAATTCTTCTAGTTTGAAGACTTACATATGTGTTGTAAGATGGGGGGTCCAGTCTCATTCTTCTGCATATGGCTAGCCAGCTATCACTGCACCATTTATTTAATAGGGAGTCTTTTCCCCATTGCTTATTTTTGTTGACTTTGTTTAATATCAGATAACTGCAGTGTGAAGCTTTACTTCTGGGTACTCTATTCTGTTCCTTTGGTCTATGTGTCTGTTTGCATACCAGTACCACACTATCTGGGTAAATGTAGCCTTAGAGCATAGTTTGAAGTCAGGTAATGTGATGCCTCCAGCTTTGTTCTTTCTGCTTAGAATGACTCTGGCTATTCAGCCTATATTTGGGTGCCATATGAATTTTATAATTTTTTTAAAATTCTGTGAAGAAAGACATTGGTAATTTGATAGGAATATTGTTGAATCTTTAGATAGCTTTGGGCAGATGGCCATTGTAACAATATTGATTGTTAACACTCTATGAGCATGGAATCTTTTCCTCCCTCTTTTCTTTCCTTCTCTTTCTTTCTTTCTTTCTTTCTTTCTTCCTTCTTTCCTTCCTTCCTTCCTCCCTCCCTTCCTCCCTCCCTCCCTCCCTCCCTCCCTTCCTTCCTTCCTTTCTTCCTTCCTTTCTTCCTTTCTTCCCTCTCTCACTCTGTCACCCAGGCTGCAATGAAGTTGCATGATCATGGCTCACTGCAACCTCAACCTCCTGGGCTCAGTTGATCCTCCCATCTCAGTCTCCTGAGTAGTTGGCACTATAGGCATGTGTCATCATGCTTGGCTACTTTTTAAATATTTATTTTAGAGATGAGGATCTTGCTATGTCGCCCAGGCTGGTCTCAAACTCCTGCACTCAAGTGATGCTCTGTCTTGGCCCCCCCAAAGTGCTATGATTACAGACCTAAGCCACTGCACCCATCTTGTTTTTCTGTTTGTTCTGTGTCACTGATATGGTGATATGGTTTGGATTTGTGGACCTACCCAAAGGTCATGTCGAATTGTAATCCCCATTGTTGGAGGAGGGGCTTGGTGGGAGGTGATAGGATCAAGGGGGAGGAGTTCCCCGTTGCTGTACTCCTGATAGTCAGTGAGTTCTCATGAGATCTGGTTGTTTAAAAGTGTGTAACACCATCCTCCTCTCTCTTTTCTTCCTACTCCGACCATGTAAGATGCACCTGCTTCCCCTTCACCTTCCACCATGTTGAAAATTTCCTGAGGCCTCTCCAGCCATGCTACCTGTACAGCCTATGGAATTACAAGTCAATTAAATTTCTTTTTTAAATAAATTACCCAATATCAGGTATTTCTTTATAGCAGTGTGAGAACGAACTAATTCAGCCATCTATGATTTATTTCAACAGTGTTTTGTAGGTCTCCTTGAGGTGATCTTTTACCTTCTTGGTTAGATGTATTCCTAGGTATTTTTGTGTGTGTGTGGCTATTGAAAATGGGATTGCATACTTGATTTGGTTCTCACCTTGAACATTATTGATATATAGAAATGCTACTAATTTCTGTACATTGATTTTATATCCTAAACTACGGAAGTCATGTATCAGTTCTAGGAGGCCTTTGGCAAGATATTTAGGGTTTTCCAGACATAAAATTGTATTATCAGCAAAGAGAGGTAATTCGATTTCTTCTTTTCTTATTTGGTGCCTTTTATTTTTTATCTTGTCTGATTGCTCTGGCTAGGGCTTCCAGCACTATTTTGAATAGGAGTGGTAAGGGTGAGCATCCTTGTCTTTTTCCTGTCTTTTAGAGGAATGCTTCCAGCTTTTACCTGTTTGTATACCAAAATCTGTAATGCAGCAAAATCAGTTTTAATAGAAAAGTTTATGTCACTAAACATCTACATCAAAACTTTAGATCTCAAATTAATGACCTAACATCACACCTAGAGGATTTAGGAGAGCAAGAACAAGCTAATCCCAAAGCCAGTGGAAGAAAATAAATAACTAAAATCACAGGAGAACAGAATGAAATTGAGACCCAAGAATCCATACAAGAAATCGATGAAAACAAAATTTGGTTATTTGAAAGGATAAACAATATTGATAGACTGCTGGCTATATCTGCAAGGAAATAAAGAGTATCCAAAAAAGCACAAGCACAATTAGAAATGACAAAGGTGACATTACAACCAATTTCACAGAAGTACAAAAGATCCTTAGAAACTATTATAAATCCCTCTGTGCAAATAAACTAGAAAATCTGGAGAAAATAGATAAATTCCTGGAAACACACAGCCTCCTAAGATTGAATCAGGGAGATATTGAAACCCTGAACAGACCATGATTGAGTTCCAAAATTGAATCAGAAAAACAAAACAAAACAAAACAAAACAAAACAAAACAAAACAAAAACTATCAACCAAAAAAAGCTCCGGACCAGAGAGATTCACTGCTGAATTCTATCAGACATAAAAAAGAAAACTACAAGCCAATATCCCTGATGAACATAGACACACATATCCTCAACAAAGTATTAGCAAACCAAATTCAGTAGCATATAGCACATCAAAAAGTTAAGTCACCATGATCAAGTAGGATTAATTCCTGGAAAACAAGATTGGTCAAACATATACAAATCAATAAATGTGATTCAGCATGTACAGAATGTTAAACAAAAACATGTGTTTTAAAAATTTTTTAACTCGCTTCAAGGATTGATGTGTTTAGTTAATGAAGTGTGCATATCTAGTGAATCAAATTGAGAGGACTTTCTCTTGTTCAGCTGAATAAGAAAATATAATATCAAGTGGAAAGACTGAGAAGATCCAACAAAATATTACAGGAAATAGGATTGAGAAAAGAAAAATTATGTGTAGAAATGGGTAGAGTAGGGTGGGCTCCAAATCTGAAGAAATAGGATCATGAGTAAATGTTATTTAGCATTGTAGCAGAACATATTGAAACAAAAGATATGAATACCAAAAATAAAATTTAACCTAATGGAAATGGAATTACATGTGATACAGAGAAAAATACAAGCAAAACTTTTGTAATATTTCTAATGAACTTGCCTTTGTACTAACAAGAGAAACCTCCAAAATGGAAGACATCAAATGAACATTGAAATACATAATTACCTGCAAGGGTTATATAATATGAGAATATATATAGTTGAAATTTGTGGCATTGGCTCAATACCACTTTTGTGATTACTGCTTTTATGAAGTAAAGCTTATTTAAGCTGGGAAATAAACAACATTTTTCTATACCCATTTTTATATTGATTTCAGTGTTTGCAAGTGACTGGAATGATATTTAAGGATAAATACATTACGAACAAATATAATTGATAGGAAACCATTTTGCTGAGAGAATTTTTAGGCTGTACACATACACACAAATGTACATGTAATCCACTCTGAGTTAATGAAATTATGGCAACTATACAGTGTGTGATTAATCATCTATGAAAATAAGATGATATCCCATATATATTTAACTTGCTAGGATACATTTCAATAATAATATTTAAAGGATAAGGTGGCCTCGAAACAGAGTTGAAGTTGTGGATTTTTAAGGTTATGTTAAGCATTGCAATGTGGTACTAACCTTTTTCACAGATGGAATAAAATCTCAGTCTGCAATTTCAGCACCTGCCCTTCAGGGTCTTTATAGCTGATATTTTAAGCAGACAGTAAATGTAGAAAGAACGTTTCATAAAGCATACTCAACAAATATGTGTAAAAATTCAACTCTGTAACTGAAATCCCATTACATATCTATTTAATCTGATTTTGAAGGAAATGCTATTTTTTCTTTCTATAGCAATAAAATGCTACATTTAAAATCAATCTGTGCATAACTCACTGACATGGATTAAAACTCTAGCTCGTATGGCATTTTTAGCAGACTGTACAAAATGGAAATGTCACCTTTTCTTTGGGGTGAAAGTATTTTGGCTTTCCCTAGAATGAAATATACAGAGTTTAACATTAGCTTTCAAATGAAAAATTCTATTTTAACCTAGAAGTTCAACAAAATGTTAAGTCTGTGAAACTATTACTAAATAACAGAATGTCTAAGTATTTATCCTTGGCCAAAGGTAATAACTCTATATATTTTTTCTTTTTATTTCTCTTGGATGTATTTGGTAATCCCAATAAACCAGAAGCAATTTCCAAAGATTGTGTATGAAAATCTTAATTAACTATGTAATGCATCTATTCATCAATTTTATTTGAAGTATTATTTTGAAAGTTAAATATAGATGATTCCTAAGTATACGAAGTCTACTTATGTGACCAAAATAAGCTAAAATGATGAATGTGATAGAGATCCTGATATCCTCACACTGGGTTTATGAACTCTCCTATAATGATGAGATTATTTCTTTTGGCCCTGAAGACTTGAACTGGTTATACTGACACTGGCCAAAAGAGTATAATATTATATGATACATAACATATGATTGTATCTACTTTATGATATGATTTATTGCTCAATAGAGTGGGGGAAACATTATGCTAAAAAACAAAGAATACAATTTAAACAGCCTCAATAATTATATTTGTCTTCATAGAAATTTAGCAATCTCAACTATAGTAAATGATCAGCACAAAAGTTTGGTTCAATTTTAGAACTAAAATATTATTTTAAATGTCTGATTATCATAGGCTCTGTTAATTCTTTATAACAACATTGCTTATTCACTTTTGTAAATTAGGACAACATAAAGCAATCTGTCTATTATTTAAAAGAATTATAGCATTTTACTTCATTTTTATATAATACAACCCTGTAGATCTTAGCATATTCAAAGAGTTTTGGGTTGTAATTTAGCACAAATTTACTAAATTTGAAATGTAATTTTTCACTAATGTTATCTAATGCTAAAGTTGGTATGAACAGTCATGGGTAACTAATTGCAAATAGAGGAAATCTAAAAGTAGATCAGGATATGTAGTCACTTACTGATATGCTTAGGCATCTAGTCATTTGCTTGGCACATTGATACTGATTATTCAGTGACCTGAAACTTGTCTGGGTATCTCTTAAAACAGAAATTTTGGATGGATGTGTAGAAAGTTTTAGTAAAAAATTACTAAATTTTAAGCCCAACAACTATTATACAAAAAATACAGTGCTGAATAAAAGAGAAATAATTTATTCATACAGGAGAATCAACAGGAATGACAGACATGAAAATATTTTCTGTGATAGTGTCACAAAGATAAAATAATAATCTGAAATGGAATCATATGTAGTGACTCTTGCATGATTATACAATTCAGGTTTATTTTATTCAAAATTTAGATGCAAGGCTTTATGCCAATTGTGGTAGATAGATGAGTTTTCTTCGGGGTTTAAAACAAACTTTTTGAGAATAAGAGTTGTAAACATTATGTGTGAATAAATTATTCAATTAATTATGGTAAGTTCTGCTTTCACTCAACATTGCACCCCTAGTGCATACCACACTATTAATGCATGAATAAACGAATGTGTGGCTAATTAGATGAAGGGGTAAATTAGTAACCACAAGAACATGGAGGAGAGGCCACTTACTATGTCTTGGGAAAAATAAGGAATTATAAGTATTATAGAAAATCTTGTGGTCATGCAAGCTAGTGAGTAGTTTGACATGTTATTCATAAATTGTAAGCAGGGAGGGCACCAGAATATTTTTTCATGTTTAAATTATTGTGGCATAGTAGAGGCCAGAATAAATTTAGAGTGAAAGGTTGAAATGTAAATTTAAGAAATTTGAAATTTTTTGAAAATTTTGTTTAGTTAAAAAGTATCCAGAGATTCTACAAAATACCGAAAGGTTTAAACGGACAGAAGGATATTTTAAGAGGTCAACTCAGTAAATAGACTAGTGTGATGATTCTATTTTTTGTTTTTGTTTGTTTAATGTTTTTTCAAAGATGTATATACTAAACACCCTAGATAGACATAGTAATTTTATAGTGTTACAGATAAGTATCATAAATAATACACCTGGAGTTTATTCAATGGAGTATAATTTTAGGAATAGAAAATACTATCCAATATCGATGGCTTAAGCCAAATACTTGAAATAAAAAAATGATAAAAACAGGCCAGGCATGGTGGCTCATACCTGTAATACCAGCACTTTGGGAGGCCCAGGTGGGTGGATCACTTGAAGCCAAGAGTTTGAGATCAGCCTGGCCAACATGGCGAAACACTGTCTCTACAATAAATACAAAAAATTATCCCGGCATGGTGGCACATGCCTGTAATCTCAGCTACCTGGAAGGCTGAGACGCGGGAATCACTTGAACCCAGGAGGCAGAGGCTGCAGTTAGCCGAGATCCTGCCACTGCACTCCAGTCTGGGCAACAGAGTGAGACTCTGTCTCCAAAAAAAAAAAGAAAAAAAAAAAAAAGAAAAGAAAGGGATTACACATATTCTTACAACATGATTATCTCTAAAATTGAAGGAAGAAAATAGTTCAGCTTTGTAGTTTTTAAAAAAGCCTTCTTTTTATGGGTAATTAAGAGTAGATATTGTTTGTCTGTGTCAATATAAAGAAGGTTAAGAAGAACCTTTATTTAAAATTACTTTTACATGTATATACTTCACTCAAGTACATTTTAAAAGTTCAGAATAGCAGCATATTTTCTTTAGAGTATCACATGTATAACCAGGCTATAACTGCCTTTAATAATCAGTCTTATTTATTTTAATTATTTTAAATGTTATCTTTTACATTTATGCATAGTTAGAAAAACATAATTCTTCTTTCCAGGCTTTTATTTAATTTGAATAACTTCATCCCTAACAGTTATAAAACCATGATAAGGTATTATTGCAGAGCGTTGGTAAAGTAACCCTGAAAGATTTCGGTGTAGCATAGCCCATAATTTAATATTCCTCTGCTCAGAGTTAGATAATTCTACTTTCCATTTTAACATTTAAAAATAAATCCCCAGAATTAGAATATGCAACATT
Source organism: Pan paniscus (assembly GCF_029289425.2). NCBI lineage: Eukaryota > Metazoa > Chordata > Mammalia > Primates > Hominidae > Pan > Pan paniscus. Next base: position 60,961,257 of record NC_073249.2, read on the forward strand.
AAAAAAGAAGAAAAAGAAATACATAGTAAACATGAATCAATTTAACAGGAAAAGTGTTTATTTTGTTGACAGTGTTTATGGAAACTTTATTCAATTATTTGCTATATTTGAGTATATGTATGGTATGTCTACTATGATTTCATCATCCAAATAGATTTTATATTTATACTAAAATGTCTTAACAAAAACATACAACAAATTAAATTTAAAAATCTATTGAAAAACCAAAAGTCTAAGAAAGAATGTTATACACATATACATACACACACAGACACACACACGCACAAAATTCTTATAAGATTGTGAAAGGTCCAAGGTCCAAGAGGTAGCCTCTAACTCTAACATAGCATCTGAGACTTCTGTTGATTTAAAGTCTACTTTGACAGAAACTAGGATTGCAACCCCTGATTTTTTTGGCTTCTCATTTGCTTGGCAAATTTTTCTCCATCCCTTTATTTTGAGCCTATGTGTATCTTTGCAAGTGAGATGTATCTCTTGAATACAGCACACTGATGGGTCTTGTCTTTTTATCCAGCTTGCCATTTTGTGTCTTTTAATTGATGCACTTAACCCATTTACATTTAAGGTTAATATTGTTATGTGTGAATTTGATACTGTCATCCTCATGCTGGGTGGTTCATTTTTTAGACTTATTAATGTAGTTGCTTCATCGTGTCATTGGTCTGTCTACTTCAGTGTGTTTTTGTAGTGGCTGGTAAAGGTTTTTCCTTTTCATGCTTTCTTCAGGAGCTCTTGCAAGGCAGGCCTGGTGGTGACAAAATCCCTCAGCATTTGCTTGTCTGAAGAGGATTTTATCTCTCCTTCATTCATGAAGCTTTAGCTGGATATAAAATTCTGGGTAAGAAATTCTTTTTTTTTTTTTTTTTTTTTTTTTAAGAATATTGGCCCCCAATCTCTTCTGGCTTGTAGGGTTTCTGCTGAGAGGTCTGTTGTTAGTCTGATGGGCTTCCCTTTGTAGGTGGTCTGACTTTCCCTCTGACTGCCCTTAACATTTTTTCCTTCTTTTCAACCTTGGAAAATCTGATGATTATGTGGCTTGGAGTAGATCTTCTCATAGAGTATCTTATTGGAATTCTCTGGATTTCCTGAATTTGAATATTGACCTGTCTTGCTAGGTTGGGGAAGTTCTCCTGGATGATATCTTGAAGTGTGTTTTTCAACTTGATTCCATTTTCCTCATCTGTTTCAGGTAATCCAATCAGTCATAGGTTCAGCTTTTTTACATAGTCCCATAGTTTTCAGAGGTTTGGTTCATTTCTTTTCATTCTTTTTCTTTAGTCTGCCTGCCTTAATTCAGCAAGATAGTCATCAAGCTCTGATATTCTCTCTTTCATGTGGTTGATTCAGTTATTGATACTTGTGTTTGCACCATGAAGTTCTCATGCTGTGTTTTTCAGCACCATCAGGTCATTCATGTTCCTCTCTAAACTGGTTATTCTAATTTACAGCTACCCTAATCTTTCATCATGCTTCTTAGTTGTTTTTTTTTTTTTTTTTTTTTTTGCATTACATTAGAACATAATCCTTGGCTCAGTGAAGTTTGTTATTACCCACTTTCTGAAGCCTGCTTCTGTCAATTTCTCCATTTCAGCCTCTGCCCCATTCTATGCCCTTGCTAGAGAGGTGTTGCAACAACTGGAGGAGAAGAGGCATTCCGGCTTTTGGAATTTTCAGCGTTTTTTTGTTGGTTTTTCCTCATCTTCATGGATTTATCTACCTTTGATTTTTGAGGCTGTTGATCTTTGAATGGGGTTTTGTGGGGTCTTTTTTGTTGATGTTGTGGTTGTGTTGTTGCTTTCTGTTTGTTTTTCTTCTAACAGTCAGGCCCCTCTTCTGCAGGTCTGCTGCAGTTTGCTGGGAGTCCACTCCAGACCCTGTTCACCTGGGTATCACCAGTGGAGGTTGTAAAACAGCAGATTACTGCCTGCTCTTTCCTCCAGAAGCTTAGTGTCCCGGAGGGGCACTGACCTGATGCTGGCTGGAACTCTTTTGTATAAGGTTTCTGGCCACCCCTGTTGGGAGGTCTCACCCAATCAGGAGGCACGGAGTCAGGCACTCACTTAAGAAAGCCGACTGTCTTTTAGCGGAGCTGGTGTACTGTGCTGGGGGACTCCCCTTCATTCGGATCAGCCGGACTCTTCAAAGCCAGCAGGCAGGAAAGATTAAATCCGCTGAACCTGAGACTGTGGCCGCCCCTCCCCCAAGTGTTCGGACCCAAGGAGATTAGAGTTCTGTCTGTAAGCCCCCGGCTGGAATTGCTGGAATTCCTGCAGGGAGGCCCTGCCCTTTGAGGAGGGATGGATCCTGGTCCCACCTAAAGAAGAAGTCTGGCCGCAATCTACTACAGCTGCTGTGCTGTGCTGTGGGTAGTACCACCCAGTCCAAATCTCCCTGTCTCCCTAACACTATCAGGAGAAAACCATGGACTAGAGCCTCAGTAATGGTGCTTGCCCCCACCCTTGGGAATTAGGTCGTTTTAGGCCAACTCCAGGCTGCTGTGCTGGCCAGTGGGGATTTCAAGCCAGTGGGTCTTAGCTTGTGGAGTTCAATGGGAGTGGGACCCACTGAACGAGTCCATTTGGCTTCCTGGCTTCACCCCTCTTTCCACAGGAGTGGATGGTTCTCCTGCCTCACTGGAGTTCCAGGTGCCACTAGAGTATACAAAAGCTCCTGCAAGCCGGGCGCGGTGGCTCACGCCTGTAATCCCAGCACTTTGGGAGGCTGAGGCAGGCGGATCATGAGGTCAAGAAATCCAGACCATCTTGGCCAACATGGTGAAACCCCGTCTATACTAAAAATACAAAAATTAGCTGGGTGTGATGACGTGCGCTTGTAGTCCCAGCTACTCCGGAGGCTGAGGCAGGAGAATCACTTGAACCAGGGAGTCGGAGGTTGCAAGTGAGCAGAGATCCCGCCACTGCACTCCAGCCTGGCGACAGAGCGAGACTCCTTCTCAAACAAACAAACAAACTCCTGCAGCTCAGTGCCTGCCCAAACAGCTGCTGATGGGAGCAGCTGCTTTGGGTCTGCCCAGTTTTGTGCTTGAGACCCAAGGCCCTGGTGGTTTAGACTCATGAGAGACCTCCTGATTCCCAGATTGAAAAAAAAAATCTGTGGGAAAAGCAGTGTACCCGGGCAGTTATCACAGTCCCTCACTGCCTCCCTTGGCTGGGGAAGGGAGGTCCCTTTGCCCCATGCAGCTCCATAGTGAACCATCACCCCATCCTGCTTTGCCTTGCTCTCCATGGGTCACGCCAACTGCCTAGTCAGTCTCAATGAGACGAACTGGGTACCTCAGTTTGAAATGCAGAAATCACTCACCTTTTTTGCATTCATTTTTCTTGGAGCTGCAGACTAGAGCTGTTTCTATTCAGCCATCTTGGCCCCTCCCCCACATTTTTCTTTCAACATTTGTTGTATTTTCTTCATAGAATATTCCTGGCACTAATTATATATATAAATTTAAGCTGTATGAGATCAGAATCTTTGTCTTGTCCACAGATTTATCATAAGCAATTTTTATTTCCTACCATGGAAAAAATATTTTAATCAGAACAATAATGCACGATATTCAATTATAATAACAAATATAAGTTATTGGTTAAAAAAATCTGATGCAATAAAATATTGATAAGTAAACAGGTCAAGTTAATTAATAGAAGAACAGGAAATGATTAAATTCTGTAATAAGGTGACATCAGTTTTACAAAATGAATAGATCTATGACTATCAGAAAAAGAAAATTGCTAAAAGAAAACATCTTTGATGTAATTTATCATGAAGACATAACTGAATGCTGAAAAGGAAGTGCAGGAATGTACTTCAATAGATAAGGTTAGACTTTTCCTAATGGATTCAACACATCCCTTGATATTCTTGAATACATTGTTGAGTTCACTTTATGCTGCCAGTCAACTCTTGAATATTCATATTGTTATAATAATACATCAGCACAGAAAGGCAAAGTTTAATCTGATAGTAGCTGTGGTTTTGTCTGAGACACAGAGTCAGTGAAGGAAAGTCAGCCCCTGTTGAGTAATGGAGTAGAGATAATTGACTACCTATATAGTGAAAAGTGGTTATTTGGAGACGATCCTCAATCCTAATTTAGACACGTATAGTCAGAAGTTGATTAACTGCAATATTCTAAAGCCAACATTTTAATCCATAGAGAAATAATTAAATACTACTCTGTGCCAGGCACAACCATTTGTAAGAAAATGGTCAATAGCTTTCTTTAGCATTAGAGTATCTAATGAACAATTAAGCAATTAGGTAATTACTTAAAGAATTCCTAGGGTCATTCTAAGATGCTAAACATTAATATTTCTGACTGAGAAAGAGATACATTCATTTCAACAACTACTTTTAAATCTGCTTCCTATCTGCATTATTTACATTATTAACACATCCAAACAAACCAAATAATAAGGTCATTTCAGGTGAGTGATTATATTAATTAAAAATAAATTGACAGAAACAAAAGGTCAAATTTGTATCATGAAAAATTAATGAATTAATTTATCAAGAGAACAAAATGTATTAAAATTGTATGTGCTTTTTTCAACTTATTTATGGAAGTGGAGATAGCCACATTGTTTTTATTCACTTTCTGTTAGATAATAACGTGTGTGTTTTGTGGAAAGCTCTATTTTGATTACTTTTTGCTATTTTGTAGGCACAGTTTCTAAAGGGAGCTTTGAGACATTCAACTCATAGCAAATATTTAGAAATTATTCTAAATTATTGACAATTATTAAATTATTAGAATATAAAGTTTTAAAATATATTTTCACTTTAAAGAATAGAAGTAATACACTACAATAATTATTGGCTATAATACCAGACAAATTGGCATAGAGATAATTGAATTCTCTCTCAAACATATGGTGAACACTGACGACTAATGTCATTTACCAATTTATCAGTTACTTCTGTTTTACTTAACTGTCCTTGTTAGCATGGTATATATTCTACTATAGTTTGTTTTAAAATTAAATAATTATCCTGACTCTATGGCTCCTCAAGTATCCACAGGCACAAGCCAAATTCTACCATCTGAAGAAACAAGCCTAAGAGTAGAGTAAGGGCAACTGAACATATGCTTGATAGATAACTTAATACAGAATGTTTTCGATCTTATTTTAAATTGCATGTTGCATGCTGTTTCTTTTAACACTACTTCAACGTAATCTTAATGATTGTATCACAAAATTACATTAAAGTAATAATTATAATTGTGTATGGTGTTTATGCCAATAAGTATACTTTGTGCATATGTATTTGTGCACTTTTCAGCATGTGCACTGCACTTTGATAAATGATTTATTTAAAAGAGAGCAATCAAAAAGAGTTTTAATTGTATATAAGACTGTGAAGGTAAAGACGAAGAGTGATCATTCAATCAAATAAAATCAGAGGGATAAATCAAGAGAGTGGGAAGACTTACAATAAGGTGTTAATGGATGATATCTAAAGTCATAGAGATTATTTTTCTATTAGTTATCGTATTGTGTTGTATTTATTGTTATAAATACAACTGTTAAGAAACTACAAGCCTTCCTAAGTTTTGTTTTTAATAAAATCACAAAATTAAGAAGAGATACTACAATGTGAAGTTTATTTTAAAAGATAAAGAAGTGGAAAGCAAGATTGCAGAGAAAAGGGGATGCTTATGTACTCTTGGTGGGAGTGTAAATTAGTTCAACCATTGTGAAAAGCAGCGTGGCAATTCCTCAAAGAGCTAAAAAGAAAACTATTATTTGACCCAGCAATCCCATTACTGAGTATATACCCAAAGAAATATAAATCATTCTACAATAAAGACACATGTATGTATATGTTCATTGCAGCACTATTCACAATAGCAAAGACATGAAATCAACCTAAATGCCCATCAGTGGCAGAATAGCTAAAGAAATGTGGTACATATACTCCACGGAATGCTATGTGGCCATTAAAAAAAAAAAGATCTCATGGACACAAAGGAGGGAACAACAGACACCGAGGTCTACTTTTAGGGTGGAGGGTAAGAGGAGGGAGAGTGTCAAGAAAAATAACTATTGAGTACTAGGCTTAGTACCTGAGTAATCAAATAATCTGTACAACAAACCCCTATGACATGAGTTTACCCATATGGCAAACCTGCACATGTATCCATGAACCCAAAATAAAAGTTTTTAAAAATCATGTATCAGGAACTAGCAATAAGAATAAGCTGCTTTAAAATTTGTATTTCCTGTTTGTTTTCCATGGGGGTATCTGTGTGAAAGTCAGTATGTTAGGGTAAAGGAAGCAGGGAGGACAATGTACTTAAAATAAATGCAATCACAAAATTACAAAGAAGAAAAGATTAAATAGATGCATCTAACATATTTACATATGGGTGTACGGGTGTGAGCTAAACTCACATATTTAACAAATAATCACTATCTGATTTCATAACAAAATAAAAGATGACTTTAAAGTGTAGAAGATATAGACCTAAATAAAGGTGTTACTAAGATCAAAGTGAAGAGAAAATGAAAAGATGTAATATGCAAAGGCTAACAACAATCACATATCAGTTATTCCAATCTTCCTATTGAAGAAATTTAAATGTAGATATAAATGCTAATCAAATTTATAATAAGACATACCAAATAAAAATGTGTGCTGCAAACAACTTAGCAGCAACATTTACATGAAAAGATACAAGGAATATGAAGAAAATAGATATAAACAACAAAGTCACATATTAAATTATCTCTTGAAAGAATATGGATTTCCAAAATGAAATACCACAATTATTCAGGTTAATTTATTTAATATGTACCAATTTTTAAATCAATATCAATATCACAGAATATAAATGTTTTAATGTAAAAATGATAAATACATATAATATTATATACATTAGGTTGTAAGTAAAACAATAATAAATATATACATTTGAAATGTGTATGGAAGTGACCTAAATAAAGGGAAATGACTAGTCTTAAAACTAAAGGCAAATGGAACTGTACAGAAGCACTCTTCTTTAGTAGATAAAGTTGTTTTCACATTGTATGAGATATAAATTGTATTCATGTATACTGGAATTGAATAGTTAAGGTAAATGGGTAGTGGACAGTGGTAGCCAGGTTTCTCATCATTTTAGATAAGCAATGTAGGAGGCTGGAATGATCCATGTGGTAATAGATTAGTGGCAACTTCATTATGAACTTGTGTTTAGTTTAATATAGACACAGATTATTACATAGAGAAATATAGATATAAAGTTTGATATGTATACACACACACACACACACATACACACACGGTCAGTATATGCATATATAGTTCTTGTTCCGTCATCTTTGAGGGCTTAGAAGACAATGACAGCTGGCTAAGAGGACAATAACACCAAGTAACAATGAGCCCATTCAGAGCCCAGCACTGAGTTTCTAACACTATTCTTTAAAAGGCACCAGGGATCTTTAGAGAATTGGCTGGTTCTAGGATTGGGGCAAAGAGTTATGCAAGACGAGCCTGGTACATCTTGTAGTGCTAGGAAGTAAGAAAGTATTAAAAGTAATGCAATGGTTGGAGTATGTCAAAAGGATATAGGAGCCAACTGAAGGGGCCTCAATGGCAAAATCTAAAAAAAAAAAAAAAAAAAAAAAAAAAGCAAGAATATGAAGTACTATTTAGTTGTAACTCAAAGTATAAAATAAATATCCATAAGTTCATACTAACATAAAGAAAGGATTATGTAAACAACTAAGAGATAAGAGATAATATCTTGTGGAGAATACCAAATAATTATGTAGATATTATGAATCTCAAAAAGGTGAATCGTAACTTCTCACTCATTGAAGAATACAGTGGGACAGGGTGTAAGCTTAGTGAAGAAACCACGGGGCAAGCACTACCTCAGTTAGGTGATTAAGGTCAACATTAACTGTGATATATCGTATTATGTTGATAACATATGGCCTTTATGTCCTAAGATAGAAATTTCTAGCTATCTCTGTGGTTTCCCTCTCAATAATATAACTCCAGTTTAATCATGAGAAAATATCAAGAGGATCCAAATTGAAGGACATGCTACAAAATTCCTGATTTGTACGCCTTAAAAGTCTCTATCAAGGGTGTTAAATACAAAAGTCTGAGAACTGTCTTAGCTAAGAGGAGCCTGAAGAGGCATGACCATTAAATGCAATGTTATATCTTGGATGGTTGCTAGAAGAATAAAAAACCTTCAGGTAAAAACCAAGGAAATCTGAATATAAAGTATGGACTTTAATTAATAATGATGAAGCAATATTAATTCATTAATTGTGACAAATACAGTATACCAATATGAAATGCTAATATTAGGGAATATGGGTGTTGGATATGTGGGTACCTTCCATAATACCATCACAATTTTTCAGTAAATCTGAAATTGTTTTAAAATTTTTATTTCTAAAATTTCCAGAAATCAGGAAAACTAAATTTAGCAATTAGTTGCAAAACAAGGAAACAAAGAGCATCTAACAGCCGATTAATTACTCTCAAATCACATGTATAAAATAAGAAATACATGTTAACATTGTAGAATATCTTGAAAATAATGATAATTGACATGTTATTTCAAGAAAACCTGCAGGAAAATGTCAAAAGTATAGTATTCACTTTTGTTAAAATACAATAAAAAATAAGTAAGTTAAGAAATATATTTAATATACACAAAGAGATAAGTAAACTATAATTTACATAAAATAACAGGAAATTAATAAAGTAGAAAACTGTAAAATAATGGAACAAATAATTATATCTAAGAGCTAGTTTAAATATGTAAAAACAGCCATATATTGAAGAAAAGATAAGATAAAAAATAGGAAGAAATGGAATAGATTAAAAACAAGAAAGGATGAGGAAAAATGACTATAGAGTAAGAGACAACTAAATTACAAAAAAAACTTTTATCAATATTTGAAATACCTTTAAAAGAAATGTAAAAGGCTGAACAATGACTATGCAAAAACATCAGCAGCCAATCCCTGAAACATTTTGTATTACTTTATGAGGAAAATAATTTTTGCTGATGTGATTAAGTTATTGACTTGGAGAGATTATACTGTATTGTCACTGTGGGCTGTAAATCAAATCATAAGTGTTATTTAAAGACAGAGGCCGGAGGAGATTTGATATACACAAAAAAGGCAGAGGAAATGTGACCATGGAGGCAGAGATTGCAGAGACGTACTCACAAATCAAGGGATGTAGGCTGTTTGCTGGAAGGGGAAAGGAATAGATTTTCAGCTAGAGTCTGCATGGCTCTGCTGACACCTTCATTTTGGCTCAGTGACACTGATTCAGACTTCTGGACTCAGAACTGTGAGAGAAAAAAAATGTTTTTAATTCACCAAGTTTTAGGTCATTTGTTTAGGCCAGGAAACTGATTTGCTTAAAATTGATTTATCAAAACAATTCAAAAGAGAGTGAAAATTCTCCACATACCAATTATGGAAAAAAATAGAAGATTTTTAAATATGTGTTTAGTCACTCAGTCCTTGGTGCTGATACTGCTGTAGCTTTCACTCATGGGGGAAGAGGTAGAGGAGTATTGATAAACAGCATACCAGACCTGGCTCTCACCATAGAGGTTGTAGAGATGGAGTAATATTAGAGGTTAAGGCAACAACAGCGGTGGCTCTCCAATGAGCAAGCAGTAATAGGAGAGGGGAACAAGCCTGAGGAGTTCTGTAGTCTATTTCTTCTGCCACTCATATTCACACATAGGTACTTCTAATAAGTGGACTTCTTTCTGAAATCTGAGATCAAGGTGTCCTCACTTCTTGCCTGAGTTGAATTCCAAATCCAATCCCTAAAGATGGTAGCCTGTTGCTACCTGCTAATAAAGCTGTAAAGACAGCTTAAGCTTGAACAGTCTTCACTGCTGCAGTTTGTACTAAGTCCATAGCAGGGAACCATCATTTTGTTCTTTCTCCTCAGCACAACTTTGGATGGTCTGGGTCAATTGCCTCGTGACAAAATCCAGACAAAATCTCCTAGGTGTTTGAGCCCTAAATTGCCTCTCAATCCTCATGCCATTGTTGCAACAATTAGCCAGTCATGAATCTCATTGGTCTTGAAGCAGTACAAATGCCTTAGTAAGTACAAATAGTTTCACACGATATGTAAAAATAACTCAAATTTCACATGGTTATCAGAGCTGATTATGCCAGACAATAATGCAACACTGTGTTTTGCCTACTGATCCTCTGAGATGATTTTGAAATATATGTACAAATTATTTCAGCCCCTAGAAGAGGTGAGTGTAATTTTCCTTTGCTTGGACATGGTCTTGTCTTTGTGACTTGCATCTAACAAAGGGAATGATAAGAAAGTGACACTATTATTTCGGACTTTATGTCATAAAATTGTTCATACAATCCCTCCCATGCCATCTCTTTTGCTCATTGTAGCCCTGAGACACTGTGTAAGACATCCATATACAATTAAGCCGTCGTGCTGAGAGAACGTTTCTAGAGGGCATATAGAAATACAGATGATAAAAAAAGATGCCTGAGGACATCTGCCTGTTCTAAGTATCCAACTGTTGAGTTTTTATAGCTCAGAAGTGAAAAATGTGAGTTACCAAACCTTCAAATAATAACCCTCAGTTTCTTTATGCATCCCAACTAACTCCATGTGGAGCAGAGATGAGCTGTATTTTCTAAGGCCTAAACTTCCTGCAGATTTGTGAAAATACATTTTTATGTGAGACAAAAGATGGTTTGCTATACAACCATAATAACTAAAACATAATAAATAAATTTAAGTGATCAGATGGTAATTGCAGCTCAGAGTTCAGTAGACATTTACACTGTGAAGGAGGAAGAGAAAACCCCCAAGCCTCCTGGGAACTTTCAGCCATTCAACCAAAGATCAGTTGGAATGTACTTATAAGTCACAAAGTTGGGTTAGTTGGTACTTGTGGCATCAAGAGAGATTACCCATAATGGGTAGCCATGGAGAATCTCTATAAGAGAATGAAGGTGTCAGGGGAAGGAGCTTGTTACTTGAGCTGAGCTTTTGTTATATGCATTACAGGAAGAGTTCAGGAAGTCTGGGCTTTGCTGTAGGATTAAGTGCTAATATAATGTTCAAGCATTTCAAATATTGGTATTTTGATAATTTTTTTCTCAAGAAGGAGACTAAGGATAATAAAAATCAGGGATAATAAAAATATCAGAAGGCACTTGAGGTAGGAGATGATTGATGATTTTTAAGGTCTGTACAGTTTTTCTGTGTTCATACAGGATTTTGAATATATATGTATATTTTCAAAATGCATGTGTATTTACATTCAGCAGGAGAATACCATGGGCTAGCTGTTAAAGTTAGACAAGCTACCTACTGATAGCTGTTAGAGTCTGCTGTTTTGTTTTGCTCTTCTCCACAAGAATTTCATACTGGAAACCTGACTGTTTCAGAGACTAGAAATATAAATTAATTCAGTTGGCCATTGGAAATCATGGTTAAGGAGCCAATCCAATCCCTTAGTTCTCAGAACCATGTATTCTAACTATAGGACACATAGCACAATCTATTAAATGTTGGTTCAATAATCATTTCAGATACAATGCATTAATTTTAAATGTAGTGCCTTAGCTGAGCCTTCAACAAGTCATTCAACCACGTTGTTAGGCCATCAAGTTCTGGGATATAGGGAACATGATGAGATTAGTGAATACCATGGCCAATAGCTATGCCATATTGAGTGTAAAATTGGTGTGTTAGACCCATATGGGATTCCATGTTTATAGATGAGACATTCTGTAAGTTTTATGATTGTAATAATAATAGATAAACCAATATATGTAGAAAAATAAAATGAGTCATATGATATACACACATACACACACATATATTTTTTAAAGTATGTTTCCATTTTAATAACAGATTTTCCCTCTGTGATGAAAATTATCCAATATAATCCACTTACCACTAAGCAATTGGCTTTTTCTCCTAGAAAACAGTGTGATTTTGAAGGTTTAGCATCAGCCTCTGCTGGTGATAGGTTAGTCATTCAGGAGTAGATAGCAGCCTATAGGTCAGACTTACTGAGCGGAATTTCATTCTGTTTGAACCCAAAGCTTTAACTCTTTATTTTCGTAGCTTCTCCACTTATGGGCCAATTGTGCAAATATTTGAGAAGTCAAAGAGAAATGTTGGCTGACTTCCAAATCATTGATCATATTAATGAAATTTATTCATGCATTAGGGATCTGCTTACGCCTGACCCCAAATGTATGTTTTCTTACTTCATTTGTGCAATGGGTTTTTGCTCTGTCTTCCTGATCTTGTGATTTGTTGAATCTCTTGATACTTGGCTCATGACATTCAACTCTGGCTGCATAGTCACTTTGTGTGCTGTGGGCAGATATTCAGCCTTACACATCAGAATTTACTTTTCATTTAGAGCGTAGTATTCTGCAATGGAAAGAATGACCTTCATCTAGAACCCTACTGGCCTGTGCTGAAACTCCATATAGTATTCCTATCCAACAGACGTGTTTGTACCATATGGATATGCTGATCATCTGGCTAAAAGAGGATATATTGCATTAAAGTCTAGGCCTGCTGCAGAGCCCTCTATTACTCCAGGCTCCACTCAAAATCGGCAGACTTATTTATCACTTGATAATTGGGTTGAAGCAATATACCCATGGCGTAACACATGCTGCCTTCTAAATCTGAAGAAGCCATAAAAATACATTTTTTATTTATTGGTATTAGGGCATAGAGGTACAATAACTTGCTTGTACTTTGTTTTAGTGTAGATATTCTTTAAGATATCATGAAACAGATTTTAAGATATCATGAAACAGGTATCATGAAAAGATTTTCATGTGGTTTAACTCTAACTCTCCCTAAGTAGACTAGTACACCCTTATCTGTGGGGATAGATTTTAAGACCACTAGGGGATGCCTAAATTCACAGATGATACTGAACCCTGCATATGCTATGTTTTTTACTATACATGCATATGTAGAATAAAATTTAATTTATAAATTAAGCAGAGTAAGAGTTTAACAGTAATACAAAAATAACAATTATAACAATATATGTGGGGGGGAGGAGGCAAGATGGCCGAATAGGAACAGCTCCGGTCTATAGCTCCCAGCGTGAGCGACGCAGAAGACGGGTGATTTCTGCATTTCCATCTGAGGTACCGGGTTCATCTCACTAGGGAGTGCCAGACAGTGGGTGCAGGTCAGTGGGTGCACGCACCGTGCGCAAGCCGAAGCAGGGCGAGGCATTGCCTCACTTGGGAAGCGCAAGGGATCAGGGAGTTCCCTTTCTGAGTCAAAGAAAGGGGTGACGGATGCACCTGGATAATTGGGTCACTCCCACCCGAATACTGCGCTTTTCCGACCGGCTTAAAAAATGGCGCACCAGGAGAGTATATCCCGCACCTGGCTCGGAGGGTCCTGCGCCCAGGGAGTCTCCGTGATTGCTAGCACAGCAGTCTGAGATCAAACTGCAAGGTGGCAACAAGGCTGGGGGAGGGGCGCCCGCCATTGCCCAGGCTTGCTTAGGTAAACAAAGCAGCCAGGAAGCTCCAACTGGGTGGAGCCCAACACAGCTCAAGGAGGCCTGCCTGCCTCTGTAGGCTCCACCTCTGGGGGCAGGGCACAGACAAACAAAAAGACAGCAGTAACCTCTGCAGACTTAAATGTCCCTGTCTGACGGCTTTGAAGAGAGCAGTGGTTCTCCCAGCACGCAGCTGGAGATCTGAGAACGGGCAGACTGCCTCCTCAAGTGGGTCCCTGACCCCTGACCCCCGAGCAGCCTAACTGGGAGGCACCCCCCAGCAGGGGCACACTGACACCTCACAAGGCAGGGTATTCCAACAGACCTGCAGCTGAGGGTCCTGTCTGTTAGAAGGAAAACTAACAAACAGAAAGGACATCCACACCAAAAACCCATCTGTACATCACCATCATCAAAGACCAAAAGTAGATAAAACCACAAAGATGGGGAAAAAACAGAGCAGAAAAACTGGAAACTCTAAAAAGCAGAGCACCTCTCCTCCTCCAAAGGAACACAATTCCTCACCAGCAACGGAACAAAGCTGGATGGAGAATGACTTTGACAAGCTGAGAGAAGAAGGCTTCAGACGATCAAATTACTCTGAGCTACGGGAGGACATTCAAACCAAAGGCAAAGAAGTTGAAAACTTTGAAAAAAATTTAGAAGAATGTATAACTAGAATAACCAATACAGAGAAGTGCTTAAAGGAGCTGATGGACCTGAAAACCAAGGCTCGAGAACTACGTGAAGAATGCAGAAGCCTCAGGAGCCGATGTGATCAACTGGAAGAAAGGGTATCAGCAATGGAAGATGAAATGAATGAAATGAAGCGAGAAGGGAAGTTTAGAGAAAAAAGAATAAAAAGAAATGAGCAAAGCCTCCAAGAAATATGGGACTATGTGAAAAGACCAAATCTACGTCTGATTGGTGTACCTGAAAGTGATGGGGAGAATGGAACCAAGTTGGAAAACACTCTGCAGGATATTATCCAGGAGAACTTCCCCAATCTAGCAAGGCAGGCCAACGTTCAGATTCAGGAAATGCAGAGAACGCCACAAAGATACTCCTCGAGAAGAGCAACTCCAAGACACATAATTGTCAGATTCACCAAAGTTGAAATGAAGGAAAAAATGTTAAGGGCAGCCAGAGAGAAAGGTCGGGTTACCCTCAAAGGGAAGCCCATCAGACTAACAGTGGATCTCTCAGCAGAAACCCTACAAGCCAGAAGAGAGTGGGGGCCAATATTCAACATTCTTAAAGAAAAGAATTTTCAACCCAGAATTTCATGTCCAGCCAAACTAAGCTTCATAAGTGAAGGAGAAATAAAATACTTTACAGACAAGCAAATGCTGAGAGATTTTGTCACCACCAGGCCTGCCCTAAAAGAGCTCCTGAAGGAAGTGCTAAACATGGAAAGGAACAACCGGTACCAGCCACTGCAAAATCATGCCAAAATGTAAAGACCATCGAGACTAGAAAGAAACTGCATCAACTAACGAGCAAAATAACCAGCTAACATCATAATGACAGGATCACATTCACACATAACAATATTAACTTTAAATGTAAATGGACCAAATTCTCCAATTAAAAGACACAGACTGGCAAATTGGATAAAGAGTCAAGACCCATCAGTGTGCTGTATTCAGGAAACCCATCTCATGTGCAGAGTCACACATAGGCTCAAAATAAAAGGATGGAGGAAGATCTACCAAGCAAATGGAAAACAAAAAAAGGCAGGGGTTGCAATCCTAGTCTCTGATAAAACAGACTTTAAACCAACAAAGATCAAAAGAGACAAAGAAGGCCATTACATAATGCTAAAGGGATCAATTCAACAAGAAGAGCTAACTATCCTGAATATATATGCACCCAATACAGGAGCACCCAGATTCATAAAGCAAGTCCTGAGTGACCTACAAAGAGACTTAGACTCCCACACATTAATAATGGGAGACTTTAACACCCCACTGTCAACATTAGACAGATCAATGAGACAGAAAGTCAACAAGGATACCCAGGAATTGAACTCAGCTCTGCACCAAGCAGACCTAATAGACATCTACAGAACTCTCCACCCCAAATCAACAGAATATACATTTTTTTTCAGCACCACACCACACCTATTCCAAAATTGACCACATACTTGGAAGTAAAGCTCTCCTCAGCAAATGTAAAAGAACAGAGATTATAACAAACTATCTCTCAGACCACAGTGCAATCAAACTAGAACTCAGGATTAAGAATCTCACTCAAAACCGCTCAACTACATGCAAACTGAACAACCTGCTCCTGAATGACTACTGGGTACATAAAGAAATGAAGGCAGAAATAAAGATGTTCTTTGAAACCAATGAGAACAAAGACACAACATACCAGAATCTCTGGGACACATTCAAAGCAGTGTGTAGAGGGAAATTTATAGCACTAAATGCCCACAAGAGAAAGCAGGAAAGATCCAAAATTTACACCCTAACATCACAATTAAAAGAACTAGAAAAGCAAGAGCAAACACATTCAAAAGCTAGCAGAAGGCAAGAAATAACTAAAATCAGAGCAGAACTGAAGAAAATAGCGACACAAAAAACCCTTCAAAAAATTAATGTATCCAGCAGCTGGTTTTTTGAAAGGATCAACAAAATTGATAGAATGCTAGCAAGACTAATAAAGAAAAAAAGAGAGAAGAATCAAATAGACACAATAAAAAATGATAAAGGGGATATCACCACCGATCCCACAGAAATACAAACTACCATCAGAGAATACTACGAACACCTCTACACAAATAAACTAGAAAATCTAGAAGAAATGGATAAATTCCTCGACACATACACTCTCCCAAGACTAAACCAGGGAGAAGTTGAATCTCTGAATAGACCAATAACAGAATCTGAAATTGTGGCAATAATCAATAGTTTACCAACCAAAAAGAGTCCAGGACCAGATGGATTCACAGCAGAATTCTACCAGAGGTACAAGGAGGAACTGGTACAATTCCTTCTGAAACTATTCCAATCAATAGAAAAAGAGGGAATCCTCCCTAACTCATTTTATGACGCCAGCATCATTCTGATACCAAAGCCGGGCAGAGACGCAAACGAAAAAGAGAATTTTAGACCAATATCCTTGATGAACATTGATGCAAAAATCCTCAATAAAATACTGGCAAACTGAATCCAGCAGCACATCAAAAATCTTATCCACCATGATCAAGTGGGCTTCATCCCAGGGATGCAAGGCTGGTTCAATATACGCAAATCAATAAATGTAATCCAGCATATAAACAGAGCCAAAGACAAAAACCACATGATTATCTCAATAGATGCAGAAAAGGCCTTTGATAAAATTCAACAACCCTTCATGCTAAAAACTCTCAATAAATTAGGTATTGATGGGACATATTTCAAAATAATAAGAGCTATCTATGACAAACCCGCAGCCAATATCATACTGAATGGGCAAAAACTGGAAGCATTCCCTTTGAAAACTGGCACAAGACAGGGATGCCCTCTCTCACCACTCCTATTCAACATAGTGTTGGAAGTTCTGGCCAGGACAATTAGGCAGGAGAAGGAAATGAAGGGTATTCAATTAGGAAAAGAGGAAGTCAAATTGTCCCTGTTTGCAGATGACATGATTGTATATCTAGAAAACCCCATTGTCTCAGCCCAAAATCTCCTTAAGCTGATAAGCAACTTCAGCAAAGTCTCAGGATACAAAATCAATGTACAAAAACCACAAGCATTCTTATACACCAACAAGAGACAAACAGAGAGCCAAATCATGAGTGAACTCCCATTCACAATTGCTTCAAAGAGAATAAAATATCTAGGAATCCAACTTACAAGGGATGTGAAGGACCTCTTCAAGGAGAACTACAAACCACTGCTCAATGAAATAAAAGAAGATACAAAGAAATGGAAGAACATTCCATGCTCATGGGTAGGAAGAATCAATATCATGAAAATGGCCATACTGCCCAAGGTAATTTACAGATTCAATGCCATCCCCATCAAACTACCAATGCCTTTCTTCACAGAATTGGAAAAAACTACTTTAAAGTTCATATGGAACCAAAAAAGAGCCCACATTGCCAAGTCAATCCTAAGCCAAAAGAACAAAGCTGGAGGCATCACACTACCTGACTTCAAACTATACTACAAGGCTACAGTAACCAAAACAGCATGGTATTGGTACCAAAACAGAGATATAGATCAATGGAACAGAACAGAGCTCTCAGAAATAACGCCGCATATCTACAACTATCTGATCTTTGACAAACCTGAGAAAAACAAGCAATGGGGAAAGGATTCCCTATTTAATAAATGGTGCTGGGAAAACTGGCTAGCCATATGTAGAAAGCTGAAACTGGATCCCTTCCTTACACCTTATACAAAAATCAATTCAAGATGGATTAAAGACTGAAACGTTAGACCTAAAACCATAAAAACCCTAGAAGAAAACCTAGGCATTACCATTCAGGACATAGGCATGGGCAAGGACTTCATGTCTAAAACACCAAAAGCAATGGCAACAAAAGCCAAAATTGACAAATGGGATCTAATTAAACTAAAGAGCTTCTGCACAGCAAAAGAAACTACCATCAGAGTGAAGAGGCAACCTACAAAATGGGAGAAAATTTTTGCAACCTACTCATCTGACAAAGGGCTAATATCCAGAATCTACAATGAACTCAAACAAATTTACAAGAAAAAAAACAAACAACCCCATCAAAAAGTGGGCAAAGGATATGAACAGCCACTTCTCAAAAGAAGAACATTTATGCAGCCAAAAAACACATGAAAAAATGCTCACCATCACTGGCCATTAGAGAAATGCAAATCAAAACCACAATGAGATACCATCTCACACCAGTTAGAATGGCAATCATTAAAAAGTCAGGAAACAACAGGTGCTGGAGAGGATGTGGAGAAATAGGAACACTTTTACACTGTTGGTGGGACTGTAAACTAGTTCAACCATTGTGGAAGTCAGTGTGGCGATTCCTCAGGGATCTAGAACTAGAAATACCATTTGACCCAGCCATCCCATTACTGGGTATATACCCAAAGGACTATAAATCATGCTGGTATAAAGACACATGCACACGTATGTTTATTACGGCATTATTCACAATAGCAAAGACTTGGAACCAACCCAAATGTCCAACAATGATAGACTGGATTAAGAAAATGTGGCACATATACACCATGGAATACTATGCAGCCATAAAAAATGATGAGTTCATGTCCTTTGTAGGGACATGGATGAAATGGGAAATCATCATTCTCAGTAAACTATCGCAAGAACAGAAAACCAAACACTGCATATTTTAAGTCATAGGTGGGAATTGAACAATGAGATCACATGGACACAGGAAGGGGAATATCACACTCTGGGGACTGTGGTGGGGTGGGGGGAGGGGGGAGGGATAGCATTGGGAGATATACCTAATGCTAGATGACGAGTTAGTGGGTGCAGCGCACCAGCATGGCACATGTATACATATGTAACTAACCTGTATAATGTGCACATGTACCCTAAAACTTAAAGTATAA
Source organism: Pan paniscus (assembly GCF_029289425.2). NCBI lineage: Eukaryota > Metazoa > Chordata > Mammalia > Primates > Hominidae > Pan > Pan paniscus. The sequence goes on from NC_073249.2 coordinate 60,980,385, forward strand.
GAAAAATAAATAAATAAATTAACTAATTAATTAATCAATTAAAAAAATGTGTGGGGAGAAGAGAGATCAAACTGTTACTGTGTCTGTGTAGAAAGAAGTAGACATAAGAGACTCCATTTTGTTCTGTACTAAGAAAAATTCTTCTGCCTTGAGATGCTGTTAATCTGTAACCCTACCCCCAACCCTGTGCTCCCTGAAACATGTGCTGTGTCAACTCAGGGTTAAATGGATTAAGGGCTGTGCAGGATGTGCTTTGTTAAACAAATGCTTGAAGGCAGCATGCTTGTTAAGAGTCATCACCACTCCCTAATCTCAAGTACCCAGAGACACAATACACTGCGGAAGGCTGCATGGACCTCTGCCTAGGAAAGCCAGGTATTGTCCAAGATTTCTCCCCATGTGATAGTCTGAAATATGGCCTCGTGGGAAGGGAAAGACCTGACCATCCCCCAGCCCGACATCCACACCCGTAAAGGGTCTGTGCTGAGGCCTCTTTGCAGTTGAGATAAGAGGAAGGCATCTATCTCCTCCTCTTCCCTGGGCAATGGAATGTCTCCCTGTAAAGCCCGATTATATATTCCATCTACTGAGATAGGGGAAAACCACCTTAGGGCTGGAGGTGGCACATGCTGGCAGCAATACTGCTCTTTAAGGCATTGAGATGTTTATGTATATGCACATCAAAAGCACAGTACTTTTTTCTTTACCTTGTTTATGATGCAGAGACATTTGTTCACATGTTTTCCTGCTGACCTTCTCTCCACTATTACCCTATTGTCCTGCCACATCCCTCTCTCCGGGCACATCCCTCTCTCCGGGAAATGCCTGATAATGATCAATAAGTACTAAAAGGAAACTCAGAGGCCTGTGCCGGCACGGGTCCTCCATATGCTGAATGCCGGTCCCCTGGGCCCATTTTTCTTTCTCTATGTCTTGCCTCTGTGTCTCTTTCTTTTCCAAGTCTCTCGTTCCACCTGACGAGAAACACCCACAGGTGTGGAGGGGCAACCCATCCCTTCAAATATACTGTAATAACAGTTAGGTGTATATGGTCTTTCCTTCTCTCTTTCTTTCTCTCAAAATGTATTATTGTACTGTACTCACCTTATGTATTAATCCATTCTCCTACTACTATAAAGTCATTTCTTGAGACTGGGTAATTTATGAAAAAAAAAAAAGATTTAATTGACTCAGTTCCACAGGCTACACAAGAGGCATGGCTGGGGAGGCCTTAGGAAAATTACAATCATGGAGGAAGGCAAAGGGGAAGCAGGCATGGTTTTCACATGGCCAGAGCAGTAGAAAAAGGGAGAGGAGGGGAAATTGCTACACACTTTTATCTAACCAGATCTTATGAGAACTCTTTCATGAGACAACACTAGCGTGATGGTACTAAACCATTAGAAACCACTCTCTTCCACTAAACTCCACCTCCAACACTCAGGATCACAAATCAACATGATATTTGGGTGGGGACATGGAGCCAAACCATATCATTCTGCCCCTGGCCCCTCGAAATCTCATGTCCTTCTCATATTGTAAAATACAATCATCCTTTCTCAACAGTACACTAAGTCTTAACTCATCTCAGCACTAACTCAAAAGTCCATAGTCCAAATTTTCATCTGAGACAAGACACATCCCCTTTCACCTATGAGCCTATAAAATTAAAACAAGTTAGTTACTTCCAAGATACAATAAGGGTACAGGCATTGGGTAAATGCTCACACTCCAAAAGGGAGGAATTAGCCAAAGCAGAGAGGTTACAAGCCCCTTACATGTCTGAAACCCAGAGAAGCAGTCGTTAAATCCTAAAGCTCCAAAATAATTTCCTTTGACTTCATGTCTCATATCCAAGCCACACTGATGAAAGGGGTGGCCACCCAAGGTCTTGGACAGGTCTGCCCCTGTGACTGCAGTGTACAGCCCCCACAGCTGTTTTCATGGGTTGGCATTGCATGTCTGTGGCTTTTCCTGGTGCATGGTGCAAGCTGTTGATGGATCTACCATTCTGGAGTCTTGAGGATGATAGCCTTCTTCTCATAGCTCCACTAGGCAGTGCCCCAGTGGGGACTCTATGTGGGAGCTCCAACTCTACATTTCCATTCTTCACTGCCCTAGGTTAGGTTCTCCATGAGAGCTCCGCCCCTACAGCAGACTTCTGCCTAGACATCCAGGTGTTTCTATACATTCTCAGAAATCTAGGTGGAGACCCCCAAACCTAAACTCTTGCTTTCCATTCACCTGCAGGCCTGAAGTTCTATATATATTTTTACTACTCAATGCTCTTGTTGTACCCAAGCGAGTTAGAGAAATGCCATACTTTGAGACAAATTAAGAATCCTTTATTAAGTTGGTGGCCAAAGAGACGGCTAACACTCAGAATTATCTCAGCCCCGAGGAAGGGGCTTGATTAACTTTTATACCTAGGTTTAGAAAGGGGAGGGGGACTCAAATGCAATAATTCTACAGAAGTAAAAACATGCAAGATTCAAAAGAAGCAAAATGGTTACAGAGAGATAAACAATTTAAAAGACAAATGGTTACAAAAAGAGCAGTAGTACCAGGTGCAAGCTTCTAAATCTTTCATTGTAATTAGATATAGGGTCTATGCCAGACAGGAACTCAAGGTTTTATGTTGTTATCTCCTTGAGAAAAATCCTGGGAACTTCATACATTGTTGGTGTTAGTACCTTATCAGTTAATTGGGCTCCTTTGAAATGCTGAGGATCATTTACACAGGCCAACTCCTTAAGGAAGGGGGTTGGGTAAGGAGCCTTAGTGTCTTGTAAATTAAGGGGTCAGTTGGAGTTTGTCCGGCTTTCCCAGCTAGAGAAAGTCTTATTTACATGAGAAGCAAGGCTAGGTGATTAAAGAGACAAGCAGGATAAAATTCAAAGTAACGAGTTAGAGTAAAAACAAGGTTAGGCATTTCACTCTGGGAAGTAGCAATTTGCTGTCAAGTTTGTTGTAGTATAGATGTACATATAAGGATTTTTCCTGGCAGTGTACTTCTTTGAAGAATTTCCTAAAGTATCTGTATAGTAATTTTCATCTTAATATTCAGCATTTAATCTTTAGTTTCTGCTTTGTGAACTCATGACTTAATTGGTCAGACACTTTTTAGTATCTTTGTAAAATTTTGTGTTATACTGTGTATTGTTATACTGTATTTGAATGAATGGTGAAAAACATTGCAATTAGAATTATGTGCACTGACAAGAATGTTATAAATAAAATGCCTTTAATAAATATTTTTAGCTTAAAACATTTTATGGCAGTCCAATATTTAAATTGTTTGGCAGTTCAATATTTAAATTGTTTTCACACCTTGTCTTAAACTATATCTTGTTAAGCATGTTTAGTTATTTTGAATGATCTCTGTGTGACATGGATTTCTCATCTCTTAATATTTGCATTATTAACTTCTGAATTGTCTTTAGAACAGAAGCTTACAAACATTAGTGGAAGCAGCTAAGGCCTGGAGCTTGTACTTTCTGAAACAATGGACTGAGCTGTACCTTCTACCCTTTTAGCCAGGACTGGACTGGAGCAGCTAGAATGCCAGGCACCATGTCTCAAGACTGCACAAAGCAGTGGGGCCCTGGGTCTGGAACACGAAACCATTTTTGTCTCCTAGGCCTCTAAGCTTGTGATGGGAAGGGTTGCCAGAAAGTCCTCTGAAATACCTTGGAGGCATTTTCCCTATTGATTTGGCTGTTAACATTTGGGTGTTCTTTACTTATGCAAATTTCTCCAGCCTTGAATTCCTCTTCATAAAATAGGTTTTGTTCTTTTCTTCCACAAGGCCAGGATGCAAATTTTCCAAACTTTTGTGCTCTTTTTTCCTTTTAAATATAAGTTCTAGTTACAGGCCATTTCTTTGTTTATGCAAATGAGTGCAGACTTTTAGAAACAGCCAGATCACCTCCTGAATGCTTTGCTGCTTAGAAATTTTTTCTGTTAGATAAACTAAATCATCTCTCTCAAGTTCAAAGTTCCACAGATCTCTAGAGTAGGGCCACAGTGCTGCCATCTCTTTGCTAAAGCATAGCAAGGGTGACCTTTGCTCCAGTTCCCAATGAGTTCCTCATCTACATCTGGGACCGCATCAGCCTGGACTTCACTGTCTCTATCACTACCAGCATTTTGGTCACAACCACTCAACAATTCTCCAGGAAGTTCCAACTTTCCCTCATCTCCCTATCTTCTTCTGAGCCCTCCAAACTGTTTAAACCTCCATCCGTAACCCAGTTTGAAAGTCACATCCACATTTTTCAGGTATCTTTATTGCAATGCCCAACTCCCAGTACCAATTGTCTGTATTAATAGCTTGTTCTCACACTGCTATAAAGACATATCTGAGACGGGGAAATTTATGAAGAAAAGAGGTTTAATTGACTCACAGTTCCACAGGTGTACAGAAAGCATGGCTGGAGAGGCCTCAGGAAAACCCAGCAGAAGGTGAAGGGGAAGCAGTCAGTCTTCAAAAGCCCAGAGCAGATGAGAGAGAGAGAGCAAAGGGGAAAGTGCTACACATTTTTAAACAACCAGATCTTGTGAAAACTCTATCACCAGACAGCACTAGGGGGATGGTGCTCAACCGTTATTAACCACCCCAATGATCCAATCACCTCCCACAAGCCTCACCTCCAATACTCCGACAACTAAACGTGGGATTTGGGCGGGGACACAGAGCCAAACCATATCACCTGTTTTGTGATTAAAAAGGAACAGAGCAAGAGGGCACAAGATTTCATCATGCTACTAAGTAGAGCATGCAATTTAAAACTTATGAATTGCTGATTTCTGGAATATTGTAGTTTAACATTTTTGGAACACGCTTGACAATGGGTAACTGAAACTGCAGAAAGCAAAATGACAATTAAAGAGAAACTACTGTAATCAAACATCTAACAGCCTATTTCTAGCCTACAAACCCTGCCTGCCACTCAATCCTCAAAAATAAGCCTGCAAAAGTCTTTCTGCTTATTCCTACATAGTAATTTCCAGGGTCATTCAGACAAAAATATGCATTTAAAATACTACATTTTAATTGTGAAAAAATGTAGGCTACGAAGTGGAAAATACATGTGCCATAAAATGGATATCATAAAATTAATAGTGAGACCTTTATTTTCATTTTTGAGATTCAAGAAAAAAGATGAAAGTAGTAGTATTTTAAATAAACTAAAAAGGACTAAGAGAGTACATTTTAGAATAGTTCTACACCTGTCAAGAAGTAATTATGGAAAACAATAAGAAAAGCATATAAAATAATGCCAAGAATTTTTAATGTTAGATAATTGAGTGTTGGGTAAGCCATGGAATTAACACATAATTATGCCTGGAAATGCAACTAGTGACGAAAGTTTTACCAAACTATATAATGTTAACATAAGGTTATATACAGGTCCATTAAGTCCCACAACAAACATCTTCAACTGACTTATAGTACAGCAAAAGGGCATTCAGTGTTTACATAAACATTTGAAATTCAGGAGAGAGAAAGCTGCTAAATCTATTATTATTAGTTCTATCTCATGTATGAATAAAACCTGTCATAGGTTTGCAATTTGAAACAACATAGAGTTAATTTACTCTCTCATGGGTTATGTTGATCACCATGCTTGTTATTAAGGCAATAACTAGTGAATATTTTTAAAGGAAGAGATGGCTGTTCAATATTTAAATTGTTTTTACACTTTGTCTTGAACCTTGTCTTTTTAAGCATGTCTAATTATTCTGAATGATGTCTGTGTGACATGGATTTCTCACCTCTTACCATTTGCATTATTAACTTCTGAATGCTTTTCAGGACAGAAGTTCACAAACATTAGTGGAATATTTACTCGAGGCTCTGAACTATGTTAAGTTTAGTGCTTTAATGATGAATAGCATGCTTCTTATTAATGAATATAATCCTCCTGGGGTTGTCTTATTTAACACTGATTGCTGTTGGATGATTATTTTCTGTGATGTTGTTTACACTACATTAATGCAAACAAGATTATGTCTGCTATTTTACCATCTGCATTAAATGATTCACTCATTAAACTTTTCAACAACTGGTACCACCGGATCCTGAAATCATTTTCTTCTCTTTTGTTAATCATATCATTAATATATTACTCATGCAATCTCTTATTTTAAAACATATATTAAAGACTTTCTGTAATCTTTAATAAATTTCAAAGATTGTATTTTATTCATTACATATTTGAAGTATTTTTAATGGTAATCCTGTAAACCTAATAACCTAATAGTGACATTTAATAATGATTTAGAAATTATTTATATTATTTAATATTTGTGTATTTTCAGACTTCTATAACCCCCCATTATGCATGCATTAAATACCTTCATCAAAATGTCATTTTTATTAGTTTCATATCAGGCAAAAATATAAACCTTTGAAATGTCATTAAATATCCACATTTATTTTGAGCCATGTGCCAACATAGATTGAGGGGGTAATGTTAATGTTTGCATAATGTGCAATCTGCGTAACAACAATATATAGGCATACATGTTAACATGTTTCAAAATTAGACTTGTTAAATAATTCTTAAGAGCACACGTGAAGAGTTTGGCACAATTTTTGAGCTTTATGACCTTTAAAATTTATGCAATTTTGAGTAGTTTTCGCTTTCACCCAAAGTTTGTTACTTTTAATTTTTCAAAGGCCAAAGATTTTTCATCTTTGTTAATGACGTTTTTGATAACTGCTTCTGAATTTTGCCAGGAATTGATAAACTCTTTATTATTTTTTTTGAAAAATAGCATTTCTTCCACAATGCAGCTTTTTGGAGCACTTTCCTTGCCAAAGTTTTCCCAAGACATTCACAAAAAACATTGCCAGCAGATCTAATTTCCTCAGTGATATTTTATTTACTTTTTCTGCATCTGGACATTTTTAAAGATTAAAAGATATAGGTGCTAAGCTACATCTTATGATGATTACATAATTGGTTTATGCCTTCTGAGTGGGAGAAAATGTTCATAATGATGAAAACGTAAGAAAATGTAAAAATTGAAGATTGTGGCATTTGCCCTTGAGTAGGCTGACTAGAAGTATAAAACAAACAAACAAACAAACAAACTTACTTAATTATAGGTTTTTCTGAAAGCCTGAATAATTTGGCCGTGGAATGCATGGTATTAACTGTCTTAGTTTAATGTCTGCCACTGTCCAACTCCACTTTATTCAGGTCAGTTCTTCACGAATTTCCTCAACAGAATTTATCACTAGCCAGAGGATGTCCTAATTGCAAAGTGCTGCTTCAAGTATTATACACTTTTAAGTTAAGTTGTCTTTTTTTCTCAATGATTTGAGAATTTTATATATTCTGTTTATAGGTAATTCATTAATTATGCATTTGCTGGTATTAAATTTCTCAGATTTACTTTGAATAAAAATAGCTTCATTTCCCTTATAATTTGAAGAATACTTGTACAGCAATAGTACAAGTATTCAATATTGCCAGTAATTTTCTTTTCTCTTTTTTTTTTTTTGAGACAGGCTCGCTCCATCGCCCACTCTGGAGTGCAGTGGTGCTATCTTGGCTCATTGCAAGCTCCGCCTCCCAGGTTCACATCATCCTCCTGCCTCAGCCTCCCAAGTAGCTGGGACTACAGGCGTCCACCATCATGCCAGGCTAATTTTTTTGTATTTTCGGTAGAGACAGGGTTTCACCGTGTTAGCTAGGATGGTCTCAATCTCCTGACCTCATGATCCGCCTGCCTCGGCCTCCTGTTGCCAGTAATTTTCTTTTAGTGATTTGAAAATAGCATTTTATATTCAGCTGGTTTCCTGTAACCTTAATAGGTCAACTTGTAGACCTCTTAAAGCTTCCCTTTACTTGGACTGTTGTTCAGATTTTCTGTTCTATTTTGTTGTTATTATTAGAGTAGCTTTTCTCTCAAAATTTCAGTCTAGATTTTCTTCTCATTTATTCTCCAGTTTGGAAATTCTTTATTCATCTTTGTCTAATGTGTTTTTACTTCCATCCCTTGAGTTCTTAAATTGTTATTTGTTTTGTCAGTTTCAGATTTTTCATTTGGTTCTGCTATATAGATTCCAGTCATCTGCCATGATTCTTTACATGTTTTGTTTTTCTTGATATATTAAATGCAGTTATTTTGACGTATTTGAAAACTCCTTTACCTGGTTTCCTATTGGTTTTTTATTAATGTAAATTTCTTCTCTTGGATTTATTTTCATATCTGCTTTTGTGCATACATGTTTGTTTGTTTTAAATTTAATCTATGACATTGTGTATAAAAATTGAGATAACTTGAGCCTAGGAATACTTGAGTCTAGAATGATGTTGCATTTCTTCAAAGATGATACAAAATTCATAATTTCCTCAGTTTACTTATAAATTTGCATATTTTGGATTTAACTTCAGCCCATTTGTGAACTGGTCTTTTTGTTTTTCCTTTAATACAAGCATTTTTTTTTTCTGTGCAATTTTATGACTGTCTAAATCAGAGCAAACATTTTGAACCCAGGAATAATGTCTGGTCACATCCTGCTATTTCCTTGACCATCTGATGTAAATCTAAATGTTATGTGTAGGAGTCTTCCTATCCTATGATTCTTTCAGTATCTAGAAGATGTACACAATTCTCAGGTGGGGAATCTTTAGTAAACTTTCCATTCAATGTCTTCTATACAGACACTGCTAAAGCAGTGTACAGAAAATGTGGACTCATCTGCCTAAAATCTATCATCAACTGATTAACCTTTGCCAGTGACAATAATACAGATGTTATAGAAATGGAGAATGGTGAACAGGCGAAAATTGACTGCATATGATACTTTTTGCAAGAAATCCTTCACGGAATAAACTACTTGAAACTCCAGGCCCATGTTCTAAAGGAATATTTGAACTGATAGTTTTATGGAAGCCATTCCACAGCCAGTGATGTAGCATTTTCATATTACCTATAAGAAAGGTAAACCTTCCAAATACTGCATGTTCTCACTTAGACTGGGAGCTAAATGATGAGAATTCATGAACACAAAGAAGGAAACAACAGACACTGTGGTCTACTTGAGGGTGGAGGTTGGGAGGAGGGAGAGGAGCAGGAAAGATAACTATTGGGTACTAGGCTTAATACCTGAGTGATGAAATAATCTGTAAAAAACACTGATATAAGGTTACCTACCTGAAGTAAGTTTACCTATCTAGCAAGTTTTCACATGTACCCCAAATCTAAAGTAAAAGTTAAAAAAAGAATGGAACATCTTAAAATTAGGGTTGAAATTTTTTTATGGATATGGGAGAAGTTGAGTGCCCTAATGCGAGTCACAACAGTAATGTTGTTATTTTCATTTATTTTGTTTGCAAATCTCACATAATGTATTTCGATTTCCCTCTTCCTCTTGCATTTGTGGTGTCCAAATAGTCTTCTAAATTTGTTGTAAAAACCATTCCAACTAGACTTTATTGTTCCTTAACTAGGATGGCATGCAGTTTTATGTTTCAGAGCAAGTTGCTTCAAATTCTGATTTTGAAATTTTCCACTAAACATTCATCCAAAATGTTAATTTTATTTCTTTTTTTTTTGTTTTTAATTATTTTGGATACATAATAGATGTTGTATTTATGGACTGCATGTGACCTTTTGATTCAAGTGTAACATGTGTAATGATCAAATCAGGTAATTGAGGTATACATCACCTCAAAGGTTTATTATTTCATTGTGTGAGGAAATTTCAATTTCACTCATAGTTATTTTGAAATGTACAATAAATTATTAACTACAGACACCAGATTGAGCCACCTAACACTAGCCATTCTATCTAACTGTATTTTTGTATCCACTGACAATCTCCTCCATTTAACTGCTTCCCTTCTTTCTCAGCCTCTGGTAACCATCATTCTACTGTCTACCTCCATGAGTTCTATTTTTTGTTTTTAGTTCCACTGTTTTGCTTTAGGTCCTACATGTAAATGAGAACATGCAATATTCATCTTTCTGTGCCAAGCTTGCTTTACTTATAATGCCTTCCAGTAGTGCCCATGTTCCTGTAAATAATAGAATTTCATTCCTTTTTATTATTGAATAATATTCCATTGTGTATATGTAACACATTTTATTTTTCCATTTCTTCATCGATGGATATATAAGTAGATTCCATATCTTAGCTATTGCTAATAGTCCCACAGTAAACATGGGAGTGCACCTTTCTCTTTAATATACTGATATCCTTTCTTTTGTACACATAGCCAGCAGTAGAATTGCTGAAATTATATAATACTTACATTTTCAGTTCTGTTAAGGAACCTTCATACTGTTCTTCATAGTGGCTGTACTAATTTGCATTATCACCAACAACATAAGAGGGTTTACCTTTCTTCAAATCCTCTCCACAATTCATTATCTGTCTTTTGGATAAAAGTCATTTGAACTGGGGTGAGATGATATGTCATTGTAGTTTTAATTTTCATTGTTTTGATAATTAATGATGTGAAACATTTTTCCATGTGCCTTTTGGTCATTTGTATGTCAACTTTTGAGAAATGTCTCTTCAGATCCTTTGCTCATTTTTCTTTTTTTTGAGACCGAGTCTCTCTCTGTCACCCAGACTGGAGTACACTGGCGCGATCTTGGCTCACTGCAACCTCCGCCTCCCAGGTTCAAGCAATTCTCCTCCCTCAGCCTCTCAAGTGGATTACAAGCATGTGCCACCATGCCTGGCTAATTTTTCTGTATTTTTAGTAGGGTCAGTGTTTCACCATATTGGCCAGGCTGGTCTCGAACTCCTGACTTTGTGATCTACCTGTCTTGACCTCCCAAAGTGCTGAGATTACAGGCATGAGCCACCGTGCCCAGCCCAATAATATTATTTTAGGCAGATAAAGTTTTTAAATATGTATTTTAATTTGTAAGTGATTAAATAGCTAAAATGCATGTGTGGAAGAAATTTGAGGATTTTTCATTGGTATTTTATATAGTATGACAATTTTCTAACCTTTATTATGAAACTCAGATTCTACTTTAAAATTCCTGTTCAAAAAATACCAGCATCTGATTCATCATGGTGTTAACATCAGTTGATTATCTTTACTTATGCAAGTTGTGATTTGCTTATTTCTTTTTAAGACGTGTGAGCTTATTTTTAAAAAATATATCTTAGACATCTGGTCTATTGTGTTAGGACACCCTGAATTTGATTTAAATATTTTATTTCATCAGGCAGTCACCCTGTTTAGGTTCAGCATGTGAGTCTTGGCCTAGTTTCTGGGCTGAGGGTCCAATGATAGTTTAATTTTCAGAATCTTTGCCATGTCATTTTGGTTTACTTGGCTTACGTGGACACTGAAATGTCCATAAGCAGTAGATAGAATAAACAAATTGTATTATACTCAAATAATGGAATAACTTACAATTAAAAATAGATTGATCTATGTAAACTCATGAATAAATTCACAAGCATAATATTGAACAAAAGAAGCCAGGTATAAAACAATATATAATTGAATTTATGTGATTTTTTTAAAAAAAGAAACAGTGTAATCTAGAGTGATAGAAGTCAGAAAACTAGTTAATTCTGATTCATGGATTTTGACTAAGAAGTGGACGTTGAAGACTTCTTGTATCTTGGAAGGTTTCAATATTCTATGTACTCATCTGGTAGTCTTTAATAAGAAAAATTATATGTGTATATATGTATATAATACATAATTAATTAGTACACAGGTACAATTTGTACCCTTTTAATGTGGACTTTATGATATATATGCTATAAGTCAATAATTATGTAAATTTTTAAAGATATTTAACCTTTTTGTCAACTTTGTTTTAGTTTTTTTTTTTTAACTCTTTTATTGTATACATTTGAGGTTTCCAACATAATGTTATGGGATTCATACAGTTATAAAGATACATATAGATAGTACAATGTTACTGTGGTTAAGCAGAATAACATACCTATCATCTTACAAAATTATTTTTGTATGTCACAAGAGACACTACAACCTTATTATGTATTATGTATTATATAACAAAATCCCTAAATTGGTTCAAAGATCTCTTAAAAATATCAAACATCCATGGATGCTCAAGTCTCTGATATAAAATGGCATAGGATTTGTACATAACTTATGCACATCCTCTCTTAAATTTTAAATCATTTCTAGGTTGTGCATAATACCTAACACATGTAAATGCTGTGCAAGTAGTCGTTTCATTGTATTGTTTGGAGAATTATGACAAGAAAAAAGTCTGTACATGTTCAGAGAAGATACAATTTTCTTTTGAATATTTTCAATCCATGGTTGGTTGGCTGAATTCATGGATGTGGAACCCATGGATATGGAAAGCTGACCATATTTCAAATTCTATGCTAGTGTGCCTATGAGTATGTAAAATTTTACTAATATGAAATTAAAATTAGCATATACTATCCACTATATAGTTAATTTGAACTTTTAGAGTCATTTTGATCTCTTTATGTTCAATTCAATTGATCTTAAGGGAATAGAAAACAACAGGAAAACGTGAGTAGTTCAGTCTTTTTCTTTATACTCTAACCATAAAAACAATGTTAATGTTAATTTTGAAACAATTCCTTATCATACATTTTAAATTAAATGTCAATTATATGAATGATGTGTGTACTTGTTTATTCATTTATTATACATCAATTAAAAGTTCAAAAATATTCTTGACAGGGTCTTTTCACCAGATATTCTGATTTAATTGGTCTGGCATAGAGCACAAATATTGATATATTAAAATATATCATTCTTCCTTTTAATGTGTAGACAAGGTTGAGAACCACACAAAAGAACAATCAGCACAAAATTTTAGGTGTAAAAATGCTGATATAGATCAGCAAATAAATAAGTGTATGTACTACAGAGATACAAAACTTCGGTTCCCACATCTTGCTGTTCTATTACAGCCTTGACATTGATTCTAGTTTTCCATAGCATGGGGAATAAAATTATCCGTTTTACTGGTTACAACTGTGTAACTCTAACAGAGTTAAAGAAGAGTGTGGAAACATCCCTTGATGAAAATGTAAGCATCTTCCTTCCTTCTCTGTATTCATCTATCTATTTAGTGAGCGAGCACTCTATCTGATTACCTTCCTTTTTCTTTTTTCTCCTTCCTTCCTTTTTCATTTCTGCTTGTATATAGTTTATATAAAAATGTATATGTAACTTGGACACTTTTAATTTTTTCCTTTCCCATTGACATTGGTTGTATTTTGTTCAGTCATGCTATATAAATGTGAAATGAAAGTGAGTTCTTACTGGATATTCTTTGGTTTGTTATCAAGAGGTAAGCCCACACTAGAAATATATTGGTAACTAGACTATACTGTAAACCGAATTATCTTACACTACTGATGGGTTTTATTTGAATTACACACTTATGCTTTTAATATATAAAATGTGAGTGGGTAGGGGTATACATTAGTATGAGAGATCTTTTAAAATGGCTCTTTTCTAGCTTAATATATTTTGTTAACTTTAAAGAAAAGAAGATATAGTTACTCTGTTTTTAGATGGCCGTAGTCATTGCTGAGATTACATTAATCTTGTGTTGATTGTACCTTTTATTTATTTATTTATTTATTTATTTATTTATTTATTTATTTTTACTACAGTTGATCCTTGAACAATGTGGGTTTGAAATGCACAGGTCCACTTACACACAATTTTTTTTAATAAATATATTGGAAAAATTTTTGGAGATGTGCAACAATATGAAAAAAGCTCACAAATTGTGTAGCCTAGTAATATCAAAAATAAGAAAAAATAGGTATGCCATAAGGCATAAGATATATGGAAGTACAAGTCCATTTTGTCTTATTCTACCATAAAACCATGCATTTATGATAAAAAGTTAAAATTTGTCAAAACCTACCCGCAGATACTTACAGACTCTTCATGGGCACCATGCAGAATGGAGAGAAATGTAAACAACAGTAAAGATTCAGTATTAAATCATAACTGCATAAAATTAATTGTAGTACGTAATGTGCTACTGTCGAAATTTCATAGCTGCCTATTGTTGCTATTGCAGTGAGCTCAAGTGTTGTAGATATCTACTTCAAATGCCAATTATCTCTGCCTAAGAAGTTCCTCTCTCAGGTAAATTGCTTATAGCAGCAAAAGGTGGTACCTCACAGTTCTCCTCAGCCTACTCAACACGAAGACAATGAGGATGAAGACCTTTATGATGATTCACTTCCATTTAATAAATAGAAAATATATTTTCTCTTCCTTGCAATTTTCTTAAAAACATTTCCTTTTCTTTAGCTTACTTTATTGTAAGAATACAGTATATAATATATATAACATAAAATATGTACTAATTAGCTGTGCTATCAATAAGACTTTCAGTCAAGAATAGGACACTCATAGTTAAGTTTTTAGAGAGTCAAAACTTATATGTGGATCTTTAACTGCACCAAGTGTTACCCCCTCTAACTGCAGCTTCATTCAAGGGTCAACTGTATTTTAAATAGTACTTTTTAAAAATGAACAAACAATGTAATTGCATCTAAAAAAAGTTCTTAGGCTGGATAAGTCAGGGTTTTCCAGAGAAACAACAAAAAATATGTATCTCTATCTATATTTAGATGTAGAAATACACAGGCTGGAAAGCTGATGATGTAATTACAGTCTGAATCTGAAGGAACTCCAGGATAGCTGATTATGTAATTTCCAAAGCCTGAGTTCAAAGGCAGGAAAAGACCAGTGTCCCAGCTTGAACACAGTCAGGTTGATGTAGTACATTCTACCTTATTATATATTTTTTGCTCTATACAGTCCTTCAATGATTTAGATGAGACTTACCAACATCAGGGAGGGCAGTCTACTTTACTCAGACTACAAATTCAAAAGTTAATCTCATCCATTAACACTCTCACAGGCATACTCAGAATAATATTTAACTAAATATCTGGGCACCTGGTAGCTCAGTCAAGTAAATGTATAAAATTAACCATCACACAGGATTTTTGTTCAATCAGCTATATAATTTTTTACACAATCATTTTAATTTACAAATGTTAAGATACTTTTGTTACTTAGTAAATTTATAGGGAATTATGCATTACATTCCTATGTATTCCTGAGTCTGGTTTGAATTTCTTTTTAATTCGATTTGTCATTCTATTTCTGCAAGTGTGTAACGTGATGGATATTGAGTATGAATATCTGTTAAAGAAAATGACATTTTGTCACATCAAAGTATTTGTCTAACCTCTTCTTACTTTTTCGTCGTCTGAATGAATTGTGGCCATATTTTACTCAACTTTAAAACATCCTATAACAGTTTTAATTAAAATATTTTGTATTTATGGGTTAATTTAGAGAGATAAAATCTTTACAACATTGAGTGTTCCAATCCTAAACAACATTGCATTTCCTTTATGTATTTTTAAATCCTGAAACAGGTTTTATAATTGTTCAAACATAGGTCCTGAACACTTAGATATTTTATATTTATTTCAGGGTTATTCATTTTTACTGACTTCTGATTCTTATTTTCTGAAGTGTTAGTTCCTTCTGTTAAGACTTGCAATTAAGAAACTGAAACTGTAGTTAAATTTAGTAGAGATTTGTGAGTGAAATCGTTGAAATTTGAAAGCTGATATAACTTTCCTTAAGTTTCTCAACTGACACTGATATAAAATTTTTTTCAGACTTCAGCACTCTTTCTGTTTAAGTCCCCAAAATGTTTTTGAAGTAGAATTATAATTTAATGCTTAAATAATAGCTTTTATGGATGCTGCCCTTGGAGTCACTATTTAATCCGATTGAAAAATACCAACTGAAAGAGCAGTTCATAGCCAAATCCTTCATTCTCTTTGCCATCATTGTAACACATTTTTTGTTTCCTGTTTTATTATTTCTGCCTATTTGTTCACAGTTTTGTTTAGGCAGTAGATAATCTATAAGCTTGCAGCATTAAAGTGAAATTATATTTAAAAACTAAGATTAGTTTTACAGAATTATTTCCAGGTTCATACATCAAGGTAATTATTTCACATGCTTTAACAACAGTTGCAGATATTTTATTTAAATAATTAGTTTGTTAAAAATCATAATGTTGAGACTAATCTTGACTAAGACTAATGCTGCTCTAAAAACCAACATACACAAAATTTTTCTTTGTTTTTCATTAGCAATATGCAGAATAATTTTTTTTGAAGCTAGTAGGCTGAATAATGCTCTCCCTCCCCACAAAGATGTCCATGTCCTAATCACTGGTTCTATGAACGCTGCTTTGTATTTGTTGTTATGTTAAAGCTCTTTGGATGGGTTACCTGGAATAGTCTTGATTATCAAAGTTTACCTGATGTAATCAAAATATGAGACATAAAAGGAGTCGGAAGAGGTGATGTGATAATGGAAGCAGAGATTGGAGTTACATAATCGGAAGACGAAGGAAAGGGACACAAGCCAAGGAATACAGATGGCCTCCAGAAGGTGGCGAAAGCATGGAAACATGTTGCCTCTAGTGCTCCAGAAGGAACCAGCATGCCAACACCTTGACTTTAGCCCAGTGGAACTAATTTCAGGCTTCTGGCCTCTGAAACTGTAGAAGAACAAGTTTGTGTTGCTTTAAGCCATGAAATTTGTGACAATTCGTTAACAGCAGCAGTAAAAGTTAATAACAGACTGAAAAAGAAAATGTGGCCTCTGATCAGGTGAAGATAGTATAAACATTATTGAAGTCATCAAGAATTTTGGTTCAAGATATTACAAAACTATAGTCGGAATTACTAAAATGCAATATTTTTTTCTTCTGACTTCATCGCTAAACTCTCCTTTTCTTAGATGCATTTAATATTGTTACATAATATACTTTTATTTATGTAAGACTTAAGTTGAGGCTTGTTGAAATTCCTTTACAATTTTCTGCTCTGACATAATATTCCATCCAACTCTCCGCACACTATTATTTAGTAACCATGAGAAATGACTAAATACCAGTAAGAAGCTAACAGAAAATCTACTCAGGTACACTCAAACAAAATAAAGCAAATTTATATAAATTAAACATTAAAAATAACTGAAAGAGAAAATACAAATTAAAATGATCATAAAATATACCTATCTGAAGGTCATGAAAATATTATTTTTGTCTTAGCAACACTATTTTATTTTAATATCCATATTAACAATTTTACCAGAGTTTGTCTTGCATGTGATTTGAACTATGGGTAAAGAATCAAACTTTTCAATGTGGCTCCCCATTTGACTCAGTAACATCTATTGAAAACAAAATCAATGTCTTATTATACCGCAATACTGCAATGTTATATTTTACCATAAAACACACAATGGGCTCTCAGGCACTGACTGTCCACCTTAAGCAACAAATTATTATCATTAATTTGGAGTCCCTTTGGGTCTATCCCTGATTTTAACCTTTCATTCCACTTTTTATAACTAATGAATATGCTTAATTTTGTTTATCATTTTTTATTTTCATTTAGTTTATTATATATGTTTATTTAAGAATTAGTATGCTTTTCAGAATATGTAATCTGACCAAATTTTGACAACAGAATGTAATATATATTTTAAAAAATTATTTTAATTGAAAGTTTTGTAAAATACATATGTAAACATTTCCTCATTTAAAATAATATTACATTAACAATATGGTATTCATCTATCCTTATGGAGTTTTAACTAGCTTACAAGCCTATGTTATTCTTTCAAGATCATTACGTGACTAATAATTATTATTTTAATAATTTTAAAGAGTGGCATAAATGTCAAGTAAAGAGAAATGTTACATTTAAATCAATAATAAAGAAATTTCATTTTGGAGGCAAATTGCGAATCTAGCAATGATTTCTTCCCCTATCTGTATGGAGGCATTTTTTCAATATGATAGTTTAGCTCCTCCTAAAGGGGATGGAGTCTTTTTAATTAACTGTAGACTCTGTACTTAACTATGTTAATTACCTTGACCAGTGGGATAATAGGCAACATGATGGGATCGATAGCTTAAAAAATTCTTTTTCAATAGCCTTGCTATTGAAACCAACTGTCCCATAGAACTGATGTTTATGGTTTATTTGAATAAACATAGAAATTTATCTTCTCAATCTTAAAGTTTGAGAAAGTCACAATTTTTCTATTTGGGTTCCCTTCTCAGGAAACCAACCATTAGGCCTCCACAGATAGTATCAAGGAATTGAAACTTACCAGATCACCACATCTGGACAATGAGACACCAGACCCCTCATCCATCATGATTGCCTAACTGACTACCTCCTTCCTATTGACCAAGTCCTCTTCCTTTCTCCTCCCTAATTTCTGTTTTGCTGCATGTAGTCACATTTCTTCCTTGCTATAGAAGCCCCTGATTTTAGTTGATCAAGGAGATGGATTTGAGACTGATCTCTCATTTCCTTGGCTGCAGCACACAATTAAAGCCTTCTTCCCTGACAATACTCATTGTGTCAGAGATTGGCTTTTTATGTAGTGAGCAGAAGGACCTCGAATGAACACCTAGAATTTTAAGAACACTCCCTCTTGCTGCTATTGAGTTTAGCTGATACATCAAAAGAACCCTCCAGAACTTCCTAGGTAAGCTCACCTGTCAGGTAGTTAGATAGACATTAGCAGCAAGGAAAGGGTGAGAAAGGAGAGCAGAAAAGCTGTCATGAAGAGCCCCCAGCCCACCTAAATTCAGCTGCCAAGCAGCCCTAACTCCACTCTAACGGATGGAGTTTGTGGAAAAGTCTGTGGCCAGCACATCCTGTAGAAGGAGAAACTAGGGCACAGGTGGAAATTCCCTAAAGTAACAAATGCCCAATAACATAAAATTGTATCCTCAAGGCCACCCCAAACTCATCATACATCATTATAGAAAAACTTACAGATGGTTTTACCTCCTAGCCCCTGAGTGGGCTTTTCTGTATGAATTATGGATAGGAACACACACAGTTTAGCTTTAGTTATATAACCATAAACTGACAATCAAATAACATGATCCTGTCACTCAGACACAGCCCAAAACTCAACTCCTCCTCAAAAATGCCATAAAAGCGCCTGAGCTCTGTAAAGAGGAGCTGATTTTGCTTCGCAGAAATCCGCCCACTCTCCTTTGAGAGTGTATTGCTATGCTTCAGCAAACTTTGCTTTGAGCTTGCATTGTGGTATTAATTTGCAATGCTGACTATCACAAGAGCCAAGATTGCTGGTCCAGAGCTCTGGCTCTGTTAATCTCCTTTGTTAAAGGATCCATCCCAAAACAGAATTTTCAATATCACACCCAACTTTGTGGGTGGGTCCCAGCTCACAATGCTCACTCAAAGCATCCTGAGATTTATAATTGACTATTTTTAAAGCCATTAAATTAAACATGTTTTTGTTTCTTATGTAAAGTGCAGTTGACACATTTTCCCCTATCTTATAGACTATCCAGTAAACCTACTGATATAGTTTGGCTGTGTCCCCACCCAAATCTCATCTTGAATTGCAGCTCTCATAATTCCCACCTGTTGTGGGAGTGACCTGATGGGAGATAATTGAATCATGGGGGCAGTTTTCCCCATACTGTTCTCGTGGTAGTGAATAAGTCTCATGAGATCTGATGGTTTTATAAGGGGAAACCCCTTCCACTTGGTTCTCATTTCTCTCCTGTCTTCTGCCATGTAAGACCTGCCTTTCGCCTTCTGCTGTGATTGTGAGGCTTCCCCAGCCACGCAGAACTGTAAGTCCATTAAACCTCTTTTTCTTTATAAATTACTCAGTCTCAGGTACATGTTTATCAGCAGTGCAAAAACAGACAAATACAGTAAATAGCAGCATTCCATCATCAAATGGAAGCGGTATATATGTGATTGGGCTCAGGCAGGTCCTGAGGGCACAAGTAAGTTACTTGAGGAAGTGGCTCAAATGCCCATGGTCCCCACTCCTGCCACCTTGCCTTCTGTCCCCCAGCCTGCACTGATCGCCTCACAGGGAGTTCCCTATGATCAGCTGACAGAGGAAGAGGAGACAAGGGCCTGGTTTACAGATGGCTCTGCACAATATGCAGGTACCACCCAAAAGTGGACAGCTGCAGCACTGTAGCCCCTTTCTAGGACATCTCTGAAGAACAGTGGTGAAGTGAAATCTTCCCAGTGGGCAGAACTTCGAGCAGTGCTCCCCTTTGTGCACTTTCCTTGGAAAAAGAAATGGCCAGATGCGTGATTATATACTGATTCATGGGCTGTCGCCAGTGGTTTGGTCAGATGGTAAGGGACTTGGAAGAAGCGTGATTGGAAAATTGGTGACAAAGAAATTTGGGGAAGACTTATGTGGATGGATCACTCTGATTGATCACAAAGAGTGAAGATATTGTATCTCATGTGAGTGCCCACCAAAGGTTGACCTCAGCAGAGGAGGATTTTAATAATCAAGTGGATAGGATGACCTGTTCTGTGGACACCACTCAACCTCTTTCCTCAGCCATCCTTGTCATCATTCAATGGGCCCACGAACAAAGTGGTCTTGGTAGCAGGGATGAAAGTTACACATGGGCTCAGCAACATAGACTTCTACTCACCAAGGCTGACCTGGCTACAGCCATTGCTGAGTGCCCACTTTGCCAGCAGCAGAGACCAACACTGTGCCCTCCATATGATACCATCCTTCAGGGTGATGGTATCCACTAGGTATCCACTAGGTATCCACTAGGTAGCCAGCTACCTAGTGGCAGGTTGATTATATTGGACCTCTTCCAACATGGAAAAGGCAGCAGTTTGTCCTCACCAGAATAGATGCTCTGGATATGGGTTTGCTTATCCTACACCCAATGCTTCTGTCAAGACTGCCATCTGTGGCCACACGGAATGCCTTATCCACCATCACGGTGTTCTACATGGCATTGCCTCTGACCAAAGCACTCACTTTACAGCTAAAGAAGTGCAGCAGGGGGCTCATGCTCATGGAATTCACTGGTCTTACCATGTTCCCTGTCATCCTATCAATCCAGAAGCAGCTGGATTGATACAAGAGTAATGGCCTTTTAAAGTCATAATTACAATACCAACTATGCAACAATACTTTGCAGGGTTGGGGCAGAGTTCCCCAGAAGGCTGTGTATGCTTTGAATCAGCATACAGTATATGGTACTGTTTCTCCCATAGCCAGGATTCATGGGTCCAGGAAGCAAGGGGTGGAAGTGGAAGTGGCACCACTCACCATCACTCCTAGTGATCCACTAGCACAATTTTTGCTTCCTGTTTCCATGACATTAGTTCTGCCGGCTTAGAGGTCTTAGTTCCAGAGGGATGAACACTGTTACCAGGAGACACAACAAATCTGGAATTCAAGATTGCCACCTGGCCACTTTGGGCTCCTCCTACCTCTAAGTAAAACGGCTAAGAAGGGAGTTACAGTGTTAGCTGGGGTGATTGACCTGGATTATCAAGATGAAATCAATCTACTGTTTCACAATAGAGGTAAGGAAGAATATTTGTGGAATACAGGAGATTCATTAGGGCATCTCTTACCATTACCCTGCCATGTGATTAAGGTCAATGAGAGACTACAACAGCCCAATCCAGGCAGGACTACAAACGGCCCAGACACTTCCAGAATGAAAGTTGGGGTCACTTCAGCAGGTAAAAACCACCACCTGCTGAGTTGCTTGCTGAAGGCAAAGGGAATATAGAATGCACAGTAGAGGAAGGTAGTCATCCATACCAGCTACTGCCACATGACCAGTTGCAGAAACAAGGAGTATAATTGTCATGAGTATCTCCTCCTTATTTTGTTAAGAACATATTTGTGCATGTATACACTTGTACCAAGAAAATACCTTCATTTTGTTTCCTTCTCTTTCTTTTGTCATGTGACATAAGATTTATTGACTTCATATCAGCATTTCAGTGTTAACATTATGGAATTGCAATTGGGTTGGGGGTTGGTGCATTCCCAATTGCACAAGGAATAGCTGTATTATGTTAGCCATAATTATGACCTTATTATTGTCTTTATTTGAAGATTAGGTATGATTTCAGGAGATGTGTATGGGTTCAAGTTGACAAAGGGTGGACTTGTGACAGTTAATATTGAGTGTCAACTTGATTGGATTGAAGGATCCAAAGTATTGTTCTTGGGTGTGTCTGTTAAGGTGTTGCCAAATATTAACATTTGAATCAGTTGACTGGGAAAAGCAGACTTTTCCCAGACCTTCAATCTGGGTGAGCACAATTTAATCAGCTGGCAACACAGCCAGAATAAAAGCAGGGAGAAAACCACAGAAAGACTAGACTGGTTTTGTCTTCTAGCCTACATCTTTCTCCCATGCTTGATGCTTCCTGCTGTCGAACATCAAACTCCAGGTTCTTCAGCTTTGAGACTCAGACTGGCTTCCTTGCTCCTCAGCTTGCAGCCAGCCTATTATGGCAACTCACCTTGTGATCCTGTGATTCAGTACTCTTTAATAAACTCCCCTTTATATATACACCTATCCTATTGGTTTTGTCCTTCTGTAGAATCCTGACTAATACACCTTCTTCCTATAAAGTACTTAAATATATGATAAAACATGGTGATACATATATTTTAAAATATGGGAGTAAATTTGAAAGACAGAAAAGGAAATTACAAACAACAAATGAGAAAGATGAAGACAAATATAGAACGGAAGTAAGTCAAAGCCAGTAGCAACTATGAGGTTCTTGACTATCTCAGGACATTTCAGAGGTTGTTTGTTTCCTTCTTTAAAAAAAAAAAATTCATCAGCGGACAATATACAAACACATGAGCATACAATATGGAAAACTGCAGTAGTGCAGAGTGACCTCAGTATAAAACTGAGATCCTCAAATATCCCTACCTCCAGTGAAAGGATAAACTAGACTAAAATCTTCCTTTGAAAGACAAGATATCCTTGCAAATTTATAACAACCAGATTTTACATAGGATTTGGGTTGGATTCCATATCACAATCCAAATAACTATAAATTTAGATATGAATTTAAGGTAGTGCCAAATGGCTTAGTGCCCTCTGTGTCTGACTGAAGCAAGCAGAGTTCTCTACCAATAATTCAAGCCTCAAACTAAATCTTATGGTATTCAACATGTAAAGCAGCAATGAATATAAATTCTTCAATAAATTCTATGAAAAATGAGAAAGTCTATGTGACTGAGAGTCTGAACCACAACTAAACAACAGAATCAGAGCAATGAGCAATTCTTTTATTGGAAATATCAGCTGTGTATTTATGTTTATCATAACTAAAAAATAAAGAAGAGAATGAATCAAGGCATTAAAAACTATAAAATATGGCATGGATATTTGGAAAAAATGGAAATAAAATAGAAATTTTAGAAATAAAATATTGAAGTTAAAAAACACGAAAAAAAGTAACAAAAATAAAAATTTCTGGAGAGGAGATTAGCATACTAGACTCAGCTGAAGAGAGATTTGGTGACCGAAGGTAAAGCCTAATACACTGTCTAAAATTCATTCCGAAAAAGAAATAAAAACTATGCAATGAAAGGTAAAAAGCATCGAGTGAAAAGTGATAAGACATATGCGAAAGGAGTTTTTTGTTTGTTTGTTTGTTTTGTTTTGTTTTTCTGAGACAGAGTCTCATTCTGTCGCCCAGGCTGGAATGCAGTGGCGCCATCTTGGCCCACTGCAACCTCTGCCTCCGGGGTTCAAGTTATTCTCCTGCCTCAGCCTCCGGAGTAGCTGGGATTACAGGCATGCGCCACCACATTCAGCTATTTTTTATTTTTGTTTATTTATTTTTTTTAATAGAGACAGGGTTTCACCATGTTGGTCAGGCTGGTCTCGAACTCCTGACCTTGTGATCCACCCACCTCAGCCACCCAAAGTGCTGGGATTACAGGCATGAGCCACTGTGCCCAGCCGTGAAAGGAGTTCTTAAATGAATAGAGAGAAAGGAAAGATCAACTACTTAGGCCAGTAATTGCTAACATATACCTGATAAAAGACATGATTCCTGAGATCCATCAAAGTCACCAAATTTGAAGTAGAAAAAAATAAATAAATCTATTCTTGGTATATCATTGAGAAATATTGTTCAACCAAGGACAGGGCAAATATCTTAAAATTAGACATAAGAAAAATCTATCTTATTTCCAAATAAACAACTGAAACTTGTGTAGGATATCAAAACAACACAATTAATGGTTGAAAACTGTGTATTGGTTATTATTATGGTCCTAAGAATGAAATAACTGTCAGTTTAAAACTCTATACCTAAAGACATTCTCTTTCAATTATAGGGTTAATAATCAAGATATTTCAAAGAACCACCATGGAGAAATTAACTTCCAAAATGCCATCTCTAAAAAAAAAATTAATATATATTTCAAGAATAAATTATTATAGAGGGGAAATTCAAGATGCAAGCAGAAATGTCAATATAGAATATAATAAACAGGCAATTCTACAGAGAGATTGACCTGCATAAAATCTTAACATGACACCTGTACTGCCAGCACTTTGGGAGGTGGAGGCAGGTGGATCACCTAAAGTCAGGTGTTGGAGACCAACCTGGCCACCATGGTGAAACTCTGTCTCTACCAAAAATAGAAAAATTAGCCGGGTGTGGTGGTGAGTGCCTGTAGTTCCAGCTATTCAGGAAGCTAAGGTAGGAGAATCACTTGAACCCAGGAAGAAGAGGTTGCAGTGAGCCAAGATCACACCACTGTCTTCCAGCCTTGGCAGCAGAGTGAGACTTTGTCTCAAAATAATAATAATAATAAAAGAGAAGATCATACGAAATGAAAAGGAGACTTCTGCATTATAGAGATTTAAGAGTCCTATACGGATCAGAACAATACTATTAAGATCAATTTTAAATTAAATACTATAAGTAATTAAAAACATTGAGATTTATAACATAAAGGAAAATACAATCTCAGTAAAAACAGAAAAAATAGCAAATGAATATTATAGAAAAGAATAACTTGAGAGAAATAAATAAGACATATTATCACCAAAAATATATTAATGGTAAATTTTTCCAATCACAGAGAAAGCATGAAAGAAAAAATGACACTTTAGGAGGCCGAGGAGGGCAGATCACGAGGTCAGGAGTTTGAGACCAGCCTGGCTAATATGATAAAACCCTGTCTCTAAGAAAAATACAAAAATTAGCCAGGCGTGGTGTTGCACACCTGTAGTCCCAGCTACTCGGGAGGCTGAGGCAGGAGAATCGCTTGAACCCAGGAGGTGGAGGTTGCAGTGAGCCAAGATTGCACCATTGCACCCCAGTCTGGGCGACAGAGCAAGACTCCTTCTAAAAAAAAAAAAAAAAAATGAAAACATGATTTTATTTTAGCTACAAGAGACACATTTAAAACATAAAAAGGAAATATAAATTAAAAAGTTGTAAATAAATAGGAGAAAAAAGGTTTGCTATATTGAAAATAAATTTTTAATTAAGAAGAACACAAAAATAATTACAAATGTCTATACAAATAAGCCTTTCAAAAATATACAGAGAATATGGACAGAACAAGGAATATTGATTAGAAGATATTAATACATGTTTTTCAGGAAGTGGTAGATAAGCATATGAATATCAATAGGATTTAGTTTTAAAAATACATCTTATGCTTTTAAACATTGAGATATTTAAACGTTTTAATAATGAGACATACTTTAAAACCACTAGTCTATTGAATATATCTACAACACAAGACTTAACAATGACAGTTGTCATCCCTGAAAGTTCTAATAATATACAAAACTTACAATTCATTGCACCATAAGTTGTCTCAACAAGTTTCCAATTACTTTTACTCTGAAATTTATATTATCTGACTATAATGCAAATTACATTAGAAAGCAAAACAACAACCACAAAAACAACAACACTGACAACAAAACTGTCTAAAAGTGGTTGATATTTTAAAATACAACAGAATTATTATTGAACCTAAGAGAAATATCATGTTAATAAGAAGATATTTATAGATGAATATAAAAATAATGGTATAAAAACATTATATACTGGGAAATACATATATATTTTTAAATTATTAACTAGTAAAGAAGAAAGAAAAGAAATTTAATACATTTAATACTTCAAAAGTGAGGAAAATATATCAGAATAACTCCTGGGAAATTACTAAGTAGGATATGATAAACATAAAAGCAGATATTAATAAATAATAAACAAAAAAATTAGACAAGACTAACACACCCAAATGTTTATCTGAAGCAAAATGGATTCAGTAGAAACAAATAAAGAACAAATAAATAATATTGGGAGAGAAAATCATTTCATAGCTAAAGATACAGCAGAAATTAAATACAACAAGGGAAACTGTGAACAAATTTATTCAAAATAATTATAATCTTACCTGACATTGACAATTTTCTAGGAAATATAACTTCCTACAACTGACACAAAAATACAAGAAAATATGAATAAAACTATAAACAAAAAATGGGAGGACTAAGTGTTATTAAAAATGTGTGATATAAACTTTTTAAAAAGCTTTGTTAAACTTTTTTTCAAAATTAAACACCAATCCCAAATTATTTCAGGGATGAATTTACTAATCTTTCAAAAAGAAGGGCTAACTATAGTCAACAAACTATTACAAATTATGGTGAATGATGGTGTTTATTTTAGTATATTGTTATATACCTGTGTTATTTACATATTTATATATTATATTTAGTATGCATGAAGTCTTCTATAATTACATGTTTTAAAATGCTTCTGACTATTATTTTGGTGTAGTTCATAAGATAATATTATAAACATAAAACCTGTTGCTAGGTGAATGGATAAATAAATTTGAGTATAATAACACTAGTAGGATAACATAAAACAATACAAACAAAAGAACTATTGCTATTTTCAGTCACACAGACAAACTTTTACACAAGCATGCAAATAATTTTTTGAGTGGCAAAGCAAATACCTACAGGCTAAATACCGAGCAGCATACTTTAAAACATTTTGATAGCAACTAAAATTTGAAGGTTATATTGCTTAGGGCAGTATAAAAATGAAGAGCGATATTAAAAATATATATCACATATTTATATCTAGATAAAGAGAAGATGATAGATATGGAGATAGAGATGTATTTGATATATGTGTCTAAGGGAATACAAATAATGGGAACATAAATATGAATATAAATAAAAATGCACAGATAAATTTAATGAAGAGTTAAGGGTAGTTGTTCCTGTAGAGGAAGCTAAGGAAATAGGAAGAAAAAAATACATAGTTTAGAATTAGTGATACATGAAATTGTTTGGTTTATGGTGGGTTCATGGTGTTTGATTACATTATTTATGTTATGTATTGAATTAGTAAAAGATAGACATGGACAAATGACTTTAATTATGAACCAAATTAGCATGGCCAGTCCTATTGTCACATCTCATCACTATGACACTGACTGTTGTACCTCTCTCTTTCACTCGTAAGGATACCTGTGCTTATATTGGTCCAATCATAATAATTTCCCACATCTTCATCTAATTTGCAAATTTAATTCCATCTGCACACTTAATTAATCCACGGCATATAACATAACATATTTAGAAGTTTCAGTGATAAGACCTAGACATTTGGGTGTGGTGTATTATTCTGCCTACAGCAGAAAGAACGGAAGTCATAGTGATTTTCAGTTAGAGTCATCCATGTTAGGTAATAAAATTTTGAAATAATTTAAAGAAATAAATAATAAAATAAAATTTCAAAATAATGAACCCAGTCTTTCTGAGGTACAAAATTACGACTCTTATTTGTTGATTTTTGTCTATATTTTGTGTACTATGTCTCAAAATTACCAATCCAAGTTTAAATTCTCATACCGCACATAAAGGAATTAAGACATCATTTTAAATGGTAGATTGACTGGTAAAAAAAATTTCCAGTTTAGCATAGCAAAGATCTATTATCTAATCTAAAAATACACATTTAATTGTCTAAAACTACCTTCAAGAAATCAATTTTACATCAAATGAAGGAGCCTATGGTGAAAATATATTGTGAAAGACAAAGGGAAAACTTGAGACATGCAGGCAGCTGCTGAGCGATCTCTTTTTGTTGCTGCTCTCTTTTCAAATAGGTTTATCTTACAAGTGTCAGGGGAAGTCAATTTTAACAATTTTATCCTCTTAGGTGGGTTCTATTAAGGAACTATCATCATGATCAGTGATATTTTATGAACATTTTATTCATGGTAGTTTGCCACTTCATTCCTCATGTTGTTTAGACTCCTTCAAAAGTAATAGAAATTCACTTTTTTTTTTTTTTGGAAAAATGACACTTGATATTTTATTCAAGCATGTCAAATCTGATTACCAGGACCTTGTCCTGTTAAAATAAGAAAAATGGTATGCTAGGATATGATTCATACTTCATATGCCGGGGAGCCCCCCAGAATAGAATATGATTCAGTTTAATAATTTATTGCATGTGTTATGTGAATTTCATTGAAGATAGGCCATTTGGAAGTGACTTCAATTACTTAAACACTGTGTAATTATCATTTTCAGGATCTTCACATCTAGTGAGCCACAACACCTTTTTTCTTTTCTTCTTACTAAAGTGGTCAGGCTTTAACTCTGGGGATTCAGAGAAAAATGAACACGAGTGAATGCCCAGCCAGTTTTGATAATTAATGGAAATAGTGTGATGATTCAGAAAGAAATAATCCAGTGTATTCGGGGATGGAAGGATAGATATGTGTTATGTTGAAATAATAGAGTACTGAATAGGAAAACAAAACATAAAAAAAAAAAAAAAAAACAAAGGATGTTGGGTATGATGGCTCAGCCTGTAATCCCAGCACTTTGGGAGGATGAGGTGGACAGGCACATCATTTGAGGGCCAGCAGTTCGAGACCAGCCTGGCTAACTTGGTGAAACCCCATCTCTACTAAAAATACAAAAGAGTAGCTGGGTGTGTTAGCACGCACCTGTAGTCCCAGCTACTTGGGAGGCTAAGGCACAAGAATTGTTTGAACCTGGCGGATGGGGGTTGAGGGCAGTGGGGAATGTTGCAATGAGCCAAGATCATGCCACTGCACTCCAGCCTGGGCGACAGAGTAGGACTGTCTCCAGGAAAAGTTTTATGATCAAAGGAAAGGTGCAACATGTAAAAGGAAATATCCTTTTGTTTTGGATGTAGGCAAAGGCAAAGACAGAGTGATAAATATAGGACCTAAAACGTGAAAATATTATGATACAAACAGAAATTAAATCTATATTTTGCAAAATGAGAAAAGAACAAAATGGGAAAAATATCCTCATATTAGAAATTTTAGTAAATATAAAACAATGTACATATAAATTAGAAGAGGTGGTTTTAATGTAAGATATTTTAAGATAGATGTTATTAAAGATAACTATAATATCCTGATAAATTAACAAATTACAAAGAGATAATGCTCCACGTAAAAACTATCTTGCAAGTTGGAAATTTCCTACTTAATGAAAATTACTTGACTACAAAACTTTTGAATATTCAGCTTCCTTGGATTCTGAGATAGGAAGACAGGTTATTATTACTGATAAGTATAGTATGTGATTCTTCTATTATATATCTATATAAATTAACTCTTGTATATTATGGCCTTTAATATTTCATAGATTTAGATTTATTAATTTGCTTATAATATAGACAGCCTTAATTATTCATGTAACTCACTTTTGAGACTGTTATCTATTCTAGAAGTTATGGTTAAATATTATAATCATTAAAAAATTATGAGCTGTAACACATATTTCCTACTATTGTTGAATGATACTCCAGTTATTGGTAATATTTCTAATTGGTGTAATTCATTGTATATTGAAATAACTTTAGGAAATTTATGTTTCAGTATTTTTATCTTGGTAATTTTTTAAAATATCAACATGATTTTTGAATAGTTCTCTAGTGGAAACACTGCTAATGAATTCTAAAATAAGTATAATGAAGAATGAGGCACAAAGAAAAGCAATCCATAGCTTGAAAATTACTACCTCATTTTATTTTACAAGTTCTGATATATTTATAAATTGCTGAAAATATTATGCATTATACCCATTGAAACCAATTAAAGGTTTCCAATGATATATAAAACAGCCATACCCCTGATAGTTTTTACTGTTACAGGATATATTTTCAACTAATATTATGTAATACAATTCATATAATTTTCCCATTTTTAATACTTGAACTTAATATTAAGCTACTTAGACAAAAATTAATACAAACAGGTTTATCAGTTTAATTCACCCTTAAACTCAAATTTCCTGGTTAGTGGAAAAGATACTTGTTTTTCTAAATACAGATGTAGTGTAAAGAATTTTTATCATAGACATGCTGCATAATAAATTGACTTTGGCTTTCTAAAATTTATTTTAAAAAAATTAGCATGAATGCTGAATTCAAGTATCTAAGTAGTCATATATAGAATTAAGTAGAAAAGTTACTATGATTTCAGGGACTCTGATGATTTAGGGACAAATTTCTCAAATATCCTGTGAGAATGCATCAAGATGTGTAATTTTTAACTCCTTTGAATCAGGGAAATGAGAACCTGATGATCATTTATTAGAAAAGAAAATCACTTTTCAAAATGTGACGAGCCATAAATGATATAATAGTAACTCATTAACTATAACTTTTAGTAAAAATAAAATTTAAAACATAGAAAGGCTAAATTTCATGGCAAATGAGATACATACCCCCTCCCAACACACACACACCTGTATGCATGTGGACATAAACACACACACACACACACACACACACACACACACAGACATGATGAAGCATTAACAGAGTAAAGAATCCTGGATGAGAATCTATAGTGAGTACCTCTTGGTGGCCATAAAACATTTTTAAAAGACCTCAGTTTTTGGAGACAAGAGAGAAAAAAGTAGAGTGAATACAGTCTTTCCTTCATTAAAAAAAGTTTTCAAAAGGAAAAAATATTAAATTATTTTCAAGCCTCACTCTTTACATTGGTATTCATTCATTAACATGAAATAAATGAGATAGATATGAACATAAGTTAGCCATGCAACTATGTATTTATCTAACATACTTGTTCAAAGTGTTAATAAAAATTAGGAATAAATAAATAAATATACCTGGAAGGATGACGCTCCTGGATATGATCTTGTATTTGATATTGAATTAAAGCAACATTTTGCATAAATAAAACAAAATTTTTAAAAAAATATTAAAGTCAAATAGAATTCATCTATGGATCCATCTGGTGCTGGACTTTTTTTTATTGGCAAGCTTTTTGATTACCATTTCAATCTCACTGCAGGTTATTGGTGTATTCAGAGTTTCAATTTCTTCCTGGTTTCATCTAGGAGGGCTGTATATTTACAGGAATTTATCCATGTCCTTGAGGTTTTCTAGTTTGTGTGTAAAGGTATTTATTGTAGCCTCGAATAATCTTTCTTATTTCTGTGTTATTGGTTGTAATATCTCCCATTTTATTTCTCGTAGAGCTTATTTGAATCTTCTCTATTCTTGGTTAATCTCACTAATGTTCTATCAATTTTATTTGTCTTTTCAAGGAACCAGCTTTTTCTTTCATTTATCTTTTGTATTTTTGTTGTTGTTCCAATTTCATTTGGTTCTGCGCTGATCTTTGTTATTTATGTTCTTCTGCTGGGCTTCGGTTTGGTTTGTTTTTGTTTCTCTAGTTCCTTGACAGAATTGGTACTAATCCTACTGAAACTATTTCGAAAGATAGAAAAAGTAGGAATCCTTTCTAAATCATTCATGAAGGCAGTATAAACCTAATACCAAAAATAAGAAAGGACATAACAAAAAAATAAAGGAAACTACAGATCAATATCCCTGACAAGCATAGATGCAAAAATCCTGAAGAAAATACTAGCTAACCGAAACCAACACCGTATCAAAAAAATAATCTAACATGATCAAATGTGTTTCAAACCAGGGATGCACGGATGCTTTTACATATGCAAGTCAATAAATATAATACACCACATAAACAGAATTAAAAACAAAAATCATATGTTTATCTCAATAGATGCAGAAAAAGCATATGAAAAATCCAGCATTGGTTTTTAACACCCTTGCCAAAATCGGCATAGAAGCGAACATATCTAAAGGTAATAAGAGCCATCTATGACAAACCCACAGCCAACATTATACTGAACACAGAAATGTTGAAAGCATTACCCTTGAGAACTGCAAGAAGACAAGGATGCCCACTTTCATCACTTCTGTTCAACATAGTACCAGAAGTCCTAGCCAGAGCAATCAAACAAGAGAAAGGAATAAAGGGTATCCAAGTCAGTAAAGAGGAAGTGAAACTGTGACTGTTCGTTGATGATATGTTCACATACCTAGAAAACTCTAAAGACTCTTCCAAAAAGCTCCTAGATCTGAAAAATGAATTCTTAAAATTTCAGGATACAAAATTAATGTAAACAAACCAGTAGCAGAATACAAAATTAATGTACACAAATAAGTAGCACTGCTATACACCAACAGCGACCAAACTGAGAATCAAATAAATAATTCAATCCCTTTTACAATAGCTGCAAACAAATAAAAATAAAATACTTAGGAATACATGTAACCAAGGAGGAGAAAGACCTCTACAGTGAAAACTACAAAACACGACTGAGAGAAATCACAATGACACAAACAAATTGAAACACATCCCATGCTCATTGATGGGTAGAATCAATATTGTGAAAATGACCATACTGCCAAAAACAATCTACAAATGCAATGCAATTCCCATCAAATTACCATCATCATTCTTCACAGAATTAAAAATAAATCCTAAAATTTATATGGAACCAT
Organism: Pan paniscus; assembly: GCF_029289425.2. Classification (NCBI taxonomy): domain Eukaryota; kingdom Metazoa; phylum Chordata; class Mammalia; order Primates; family Hominidae; genus Pan; species Pan paniscus. The sequence continues at coordinate 61,013,176 of NC_073249.2, forward strand.
AAAGTGCCGGCATAGCCAAAGCAAGACTAAGCAAAAAGAACAAATCTGAAGGCATCACATTCCCCGACTTCAAACTATACCACAAGAGTATAGTCACCACAACACCAAGGTACTGGTATAAAAATAGGCACATAGACCAATGGAACAGAATAAAGAACCCAGAAGTAAAGTCGAATACTTACAGCCAATTGATCTTCAAGAAAGCAGACAAAAACATAAAGTGTGAAAGGACACCGTATTCAATAAACGGTGCTGGGATAATTGGCAAGCCACATGTAGAAGAATGAAGCTGAATCCTAATTTCTCACCTTATATATAAAGCCACTTAACATGGATCAAAGACTTAAATCTAAAACCTGAAGCCATAAACATTCTGGAAGACAACATCAGAAAAAGTATTCTAGACATTGGCTTACGCAGAGTTTATGATCAAGAACCCAACAGCAAATACAACAAAAACCAAAATAAAGAGATGAGACTTAGTTAAATCAAAAAGCTTTTATGTAGCAAAAGAAATTATCAGGAGAGTGAACAGACAACCCACAGATTGGGAGAAAATTTTCACAAACTATGCATTTAACGAATAACCAATATCCAGAATCTACAAGGAGCTCAAACAAATCAGCAAGAAAATAATAAATAATTTCAACAAAAAGTGTGCTAAAGACACAAATAGACAATTCTCAAAAGAAGATATACAAACGGCCCACAAGCATATGAAAAAATGCTCAACATCGCAGGGAAATGCAAATCAAAACCACAATGCAATACTACCTTGCTCCTGCAAGAATGGCTGTTAATTAAAAAATAAAAATAAGTTAAGTGTTGGCATGAATGTGGTAAAAAGCGGACACTTTTAGACTGTTAGTAATCCCACTACTGTGTATCTACCCAGAGGAAAGAAGTCATTATATGAAAAAACACTTGCACATCCATGTTTAGAGCAGCACAATTTGCAATTGCAAAAATATGGAACCATCCCAAATGTTCATCAATCAACAAGTGGATTAAGAAATTGTGATGTACACACACACACACACACACACACACACACACACACACACACACACAGCCTAGAATACTACTCAGCCATAAAAGGGAAAGAAATAATGGCAACCTGGATGGAATTGGAGACCATTTTTCTGCGTGAAGTAATTCAGGAATGGAAAACCAAACATCATCGTATGTTCTTATTATGAGTGGGAGCTAAGCTATGAGGACACAAAGGCAGAATAATCATACAATGGACTTTGGGGACTTAAGGGGAAAGGGTGGGAGGTGGGTGAGGGGTAAATAACTATACATCCGGTACAGTGTATATTGCTTGGGTGATGGGTGCACTAAAATCTCAGAAATCACCACTAAAGAACTTATCCATGTAACCAAACACCACTTGTTACCCAAACACTGTTGAAATAACAATATTTAAAAAAATAAAATCAGTTAATAAATGGTTACTTTTGGTGTAGCATAATTATTTCTAACAGTTAATATGAATAATGAATTCAAGAGGGCAATATTCTATCTCAACACATTCCATCTCTTTAATACTTTCTCTCCATTCCCTCTGATTTTCAGATGCCTCAAAACACCTGTGTGATGAAAGCCAACCATCCCCTAAAAGAAGGACTGCAACATCAGAATCCTAATGTTAGAAATTAATCATTTGAGTAAATTAACCATGAGAATGGGAACATTCCTTGTCACCTAAGTTTCTAAAGAGCTATATCCAATATTTGGACTGTTTTTAAATTTTAGAAATGAATTGAATGTTGCGGCAATGTTCGATGTTGTTCTTGTAGAGTATTTGTATTTTCCATTGCCATGGTGAGAGAGTAAGCTTAGTTTTAGTTTCTGTTTTGTTTTCTCATTACAAATTTTCATAAGCAATATTGTTCATGAGCATCTCACTACTTCAAAATCACTTGGAAAGGAAACCAATTTCACCAGAAAAAGCCATTTTTTCACTCTTCTTTGTAAAAGAATTGGTAGAGTCTGTTGTCAAAATCTTCAGAGCAAACTCTTTAACTGTAATAAATGTAATGCAAATCTCTTTTGCTGTCCTCCAAATTTTACATACCAAATATGGGAATCAATTCCTCAGCGTCTAAGATGTATTTCTAAATTGAATAAAAATCAACTCCTGTGGAAGAAAAGAAAAACAAATGTACGCACGCGCACACACACATATACGTAATTTTATGTCACTATTTTTTAGAATAAAAGACTATATTCTTTCTGGAACAGAAATGCTAATAATTTTTTCCTGAATTCACATTAGTTTGGGAATTATGAATTGAAGGGCCTCCTATGATTAATGTGTCTATATCATTTCTAGATAAATTTAGCATTTTTCTAGGTTTTTGAAATAATATGTGTGACAGTTCTTTCTGAAAGGGAAATATGATTCAGTCTCAAAAATCATAGTCTATGTGCTCAATCTATGTGCTCAGTCTACATGCTCAATTCTTTACTAGTAATGCATTCTCTATGATTTAAAAACAGAGCAAATGCTATTTGATATCATGTTGCATAATATTAGAGTATAATTTAGTTCATTATTTATAAATAGTTTAATGTGTGGTGTACAAATATATTCATTATTCACTTTTATTTATTATAAATACATTGTTGCTTTGTGAAGCAATTACTGTTTGGGAGGATTCTATCTATCTATTATCTCTCTCTCTCTCTCTCCCTCTCTCTCTGTCTCTGTCCATCCAGAGCTATCTATCTACAGCTATCTTTCCATCTACCCCTAAAACAAATATGAATTATATTCAAGGCTTCGCTGTGCAAAGTATTTCCTGTTATCATGACATTCTAAAATGACTACATAACTGGTTCACATTAGGGAATCACCAAGTTATAATATCTGTTTATGACAATACTAAGAATCACTATTGAGTGGCATAATTTACACTATGAAAGGAGATAATGTCAGAGGTTACAACTAGATGTGTAAAAATTGAAGTGATAAATAATAGTACTTCAAAATTAAGGTATTGGACCCCAATATTTAGATCCATTTAGGTACCCAATCACATTTATCTGCTTACTAATGGCCTTTGCTTTTTGCTCCAATAAATAAATAAAAACTATTACTTTAATAAAATTTTCAGTGAATATTAATTAATTAAAAATCTGTACTAACAGAAACTGGCAGTGTTCAAACCTGCCTTTAATGAATTGGCCATGATTTTTTTAATTGACCAAATTATTATGGCTTAGTGGTGGCTATACTATGAAGATTAATTCCAAATGACTTGGAATCAGCTTGACCTGTGCTAATAAAATAATGAAGCTTTGTGGCACTGACTCCTGGTCAAGGCACGAAACATACTGTGTAAATGTTTTGTGTATCTATAATTATAAAGAGTTGGGGGAGGTTTGTCCCAACTTATCAGAATTTTTATTGATGACTGTGAAAGTGACATTTTTTGCTTGTTTTTTGTGAGATAGTTTTTCCCTTTTTTCCCACCTCTTCCCCCATTCCTCCAGGTCCCTGCTGTTGAGGCTGATTGCAGAGAAGGAATAATAAGAAGCACTGTATAAAAACACCTGAAAGAAACTCCACTCTTTTATCTTCCTGGTTTCCAGGTGTTCCATGCACACATCTATTGTATTTGATCTCAGAGAGAAAATGCATTCTGCCAAGGCTCTTACAGAGGGAGGCCAGTAGGAGGCTCCAGTTAATGTCACCAGATCCCTGGCTTAGTGATATCGTTTGACTGTGTTGCATATCTTTTATCTAATTATGATATAGTTTTTCTATAATAAACCTTTTAAAATTGTCACTTAGTGAAGTAGCATTTAAACAATAAATATTATCTCAAAAATTATTTAATATTAACATCAATATAAATTGACATGTTGAAACTCAATCTTTTAGTTGAATAAAGGATCAATTCTTTTGACAAAATTTGTTCACAAATTTAGACTTCATGGTAATAGCACCTATAAAAATCATAATAAAGGAAGGCATAAATAAGATATAGATTGAATAAGAATCAATTCAAAAAATTGAATTTTAATGTATACAAAGTGATATGGTTTGATTCTGTGTCCCCACCAAATCACATGTAGAAATGTAATCCCCAGTGTTGAAAGTGGGGCCTGCTGGGAGGTGATTGGATCATGGAGGTGAAGTTTCCATGAATGATTTAGCACCATCCTTTTGATGCTGTCCTCATGATAGTGAATGAGTGAGTTATCATTTGATCTGGTTGTTTTAAAAGTGTGTAGCACCTCCCCACTTTCTCTCTTAGTCCTGCTCCTGCCATTTAAGACATCTGCTCCTGCTTTGCCTCCCACCATGAGTAAAAGCTCCCTGAGGCCTCCCCAGAAGCAGATGCTACCATCATACTTCATGCACAGCCTGCACAACCATGAGCCAATTACCAAGTCTCAGGTATTTCTTTATGGCGGTGCAAGAACAGATTAATTTTCTTTATATAATAAATTACCAAGTCTCAGGTACTTCTTTAGCGTGTACAAGAATGGATTCATAGGCACAGGAATATTTGTGTCAAAAATTAGTCCATAAAGTAAGAATTAATAAAGTTGCCTTAATGGAGTTTCTTCTAGAAAGGATTTTTCGACAAAAGTGTATAAAATGTTTATAAAATAATTTTAAAATGTTTATATTTTTAAAATATAAAATATTTATAAAAATTTGGTAAAAATGTTCTTATCCATAGCATGAATTTAACATCTTTTTGTCAATACAGTAGAGACAAATTATGTACCATTTCTAAATACTAGCATCAAACACTGTTACAGTTAGGATAGCCTCCTATGTTACAGCAGATTAGTTTTTGTATGCTTCAAATAATTTTGATGTGCTTTTCTTTAATGTGTGAAGTTGCTTTGGCCTATGGGTCTCTAGTATTTTTATATCCGACAAGGTTATCTTTTTTTGTTTGTTTCTGAAATTATTCGATGTTTAACCATAAAACACTTATAATAGCATTTGAATAAAAATATGTCATTGTATTAAATGTGCAAAATATTTGCCACTACTTATTACTGGGGAAAGGCTACTACTTCTAATTACCTGATTTTTTTTTTGTCCTATCTCTTTGTTTGTATTATGCAAATCTATATTATGATTTCTTGTGCTTAATGTTCTTTAAAACCCCATAGTCTCCAAAATGATGTTATCTCGTCAAGTCCTTGCAAGAAATATGATTAATATATTCTTTAGGATAAAAATGATGAAACCTATAAGAAAAAAATGGGAGAATTTTATACTTGGTGGAATAGTATTTAAGACTGTTCTAAACCTCTAAGTCTTTTAAGTATGTTAATTACAATTATTAGGTTATGGATTATTTTTTCCTAGATTACTTTACCTACACACACGTCATCCACTGTAGTAGTTACTAGATACTGAGAACTTAAAATGTGGCTTGTTTTAATTGTGATGTCATGTAAATATAAGACACATATCAGATCTTAAAGATTTTGTGTGAAAAAATATAAAAGCTCAATTATGTTTTATAAATTGGTTGTGAAAGGACAATATTTTAGATACAGCATGCTAAATAAAATGTATAACTAAAATTAATCTTAGCCTCTTCTTTTTACTTTTTTTTAAAATGAGACTATTAGAAAAATTTGAATGACATATGTTGGTTATATTAACTTGTTACTCAACAGTGCTGCACTAAACAATTTGACTTTGCCTGAAAACAAGTTTTATTTGAAAGAGCGAAATGCAAGAGAGAAAATGTTGCTATTATATTTGCATTAAGTTTCCATAGTTCCTACATATTTGTTTGAATGAGAAAATAATCAAAGTGGTTTTTCTGTTTCATAAAGACCTTATTTGCATTATTGCTTCTACCTTCCCTAAAGAAAGCTTACTTTTTTGATCAATGAGTTTACAAATGTCAGATCCTAATCTAGAATTACACAAAGAAAACCACACTGCAATTAGGGTTATAAAAGTAATGTCTGTGTAATATTGAGCTGTATTCCTAAAGGAGAATATCCTGTTCTCTTATGCCTTTAACAAAACAAATCATCACTCAACAGAATAGCTCAAACATTCACTTGTTGAGTAAACAGCAATTGAAAAAAGAATTGTAGAAAGGATACTTCAGCATAGTATAAGCATCCAATGACCTCTTTCAGATCTCTAAAGGAAAGGCAAGATATTTGCTACAATGAAATCCTTTGAGACTAAAAACCCAAGGACAACAGCATAGTAGAAAGCAAGTAACAAATAAATTTTAGCAAAGTAAAACCTCTCATAAAAATAAGAAAATCAAATGCACAAATACATAAGCTCAAATATTTTTATTATTAATTCTTCCTGTTTTGATATAGCAATATGAGAAGAAAATCTATTTTTTTAGTTTGTCAAAATGATTTTGATCTACCTTATATTAGTTTCCTATTGCTAGTGTAATAAATTACTACAAACTCAGTAACTTAAACAAGTACAAGTGTATTGTCTTACAGCTCTGTGAATCAGATGTCCAAAATCAGTTTCACTAGGTTACAGTCATGGAGTTGATAATGCTGTATCCTGCAGATTCTAGAAGATAATCCATGTTTTAGCTTTTCCAGATTCTAAATGCTGTCCACCTTCCTATTATTGATGCTGATTCTCCTGACTCTGTCTTGTAAGGAGCCTCATAATTACATTAGGCCACCAGAATAATGCAAAATAATCTTTCCATCTCTAGATAATTAATTTTACCTGCAAAGTCCTTTTTGCCATATAAGTAAATATATTCATAGATTTATGCCGCCTACCAAACCACCTTATTACCAAAACAACGTAGAATATTCTAGCAATTTTGATGATAAAATAATGTCATTGTGTCAATTAAAAATTCATTATCAGAAACATTACCATAAAGAAAACTCAACAGCCATATGCTTTCACAGCTGAGTTATCTTAAATATTTATAGAAAAATTAACAGCATTTATATACCATATATTTCACAAATTAGAATAAAAGAAAAATCCCTAATACATTTTATAAAGCCAGCATAACGCTAATACAAAAACAATATTGTAGGTAGAATATCTCCCAAAAAGACATACTGAGATAGTAATCTTTAGTACCTGTGCATGTGACTGTATGTGGATTCAGGATCTTTGCAGATGTAATCAAGTTAAAATGAGGTCACACCAAATTAGGATTGCCCATAATCCAGTAGAAGTGGTGTCCCTATAAAAACAGGAGACGCACACATGAAAAGATACTGATATGTGAATAGAGAAGCAGAGATAAAAATGCTGCGCCTGAGATCCAAAGTAATAAAAGATAGCAGCCAAACTACCAGAAGCTAGTAAGAGAAAAAGAAGGATTCTATCCCCAGTTTCAGAGAGAGCATGGTCCTGGTGACACCTTAATTTTGGACTTCTAGCTTACAGACCTGTGGGACAATAAATTTATGTTGTTGGATATCATTTTGTCTGTAGTATTTTGTTATGGCAGCCCTAAGAAACTGATATACAGACCAAAGTATTACAAGTAAACAAAGTAATGTATTATTACAATAGGTTCAATATTCCTGAAAAAAGAGGCAAAATAATCCAAAGCAATCTATATAAATAAATATAACTTGCTACTAAGTGGGGTTTGTTTCAACAATGCATGATTGGCTTAGCATTAAAAAATCCATTAGTGTAATTTACTGTATTAAGAGTATAAAAGAGAAAAATAATATGATATCTTAATATATGCAGATAACTCATTTGGCAAAGTTCAACATCCATCTATTATTGAAAACACCCAGAAAAGTATGAATAAAAGGAAACTTCAATATGACAAAGGGCATCCTCAAAATGGCTTCTGTTAATGTAATATTTACAGATAAAATGTTAAATCCTTCCCAATAAGTTCAGGAAAAATGCTAGGGCATCCATTCTCAACACTTCTATTCAGCATTGCACTGAAAATCTTCATTTCTTCCTTCTCTGATGTGCTTCCTTTCTTCATGAAAAACTGACCTATATCATTTTCTTTCTCTCTGAAGAATACCTTTTGACACATTGCAAGTTGTATCTACTGCCAACAAATGTCTTCAGTTTGTCTGAAAAAGACTTTAACTTTTCTTCAATACTAAGGGTAATGTAACTTCATACAAAATTCTAGATTGCTTGATTTTTCTTCAAACACTTTAAATATTTCACTGCACTCTATTCTTGCTTGTATGGTTTCTGAAGGGACGTCTAATGTAATTCTTAGTTTCTCTAAATATAAGGTTTCACATGACCCCACTCCACACCACCGGCTTTTCACAAGGTTTTCTCTGTCTTTTGTTTTGTAATAAATATGATATGCCTAGGCATCAGTTTTTTGAGGTTTTTCATACTTGGTATTTTATGAAATTCCTAAATCTGTGGTTTTCAGTGTGTCATTAATTTTGAAAAATTATCAGCAATTAATATTTCAAATAATTCAATATTTGTCTTGCTCATTTGCCTTTTTCTGACCCATCTGATACTTCCATTTCATGTTTTATGTTTTATCAACATCCAACAATTCTTGACTATTTGGCTCAATTGCTTTATTCATTATTTTTTCTCTCTGCATTTCAGTACTGGAGGTTTCTATCAAGATATCTTTAAGCGTACTGATTCTTTCCTTGGCCATGTCTGATTTACAGGTGAGTCATCAAAGGAATTATTTATTTCTGTACAATTCTTTTTTAATTTCTAGCATTTTATTATATTTTTTATTTTTATTTTTGAGACAAAGTCTTGCTCTGTCACCCAGGTTGGAGTGCAGTGTCACAATCTTGGCTCACTGCAACCTCTGCCTCCCTGGTTCAAGTGATTTCCATGCCTCAGTCTCCCAGTTAGCTGAGGCTACAGGCCCCTGCCACCACACCGGCTAATTTTTGTGGGTTTTTTTTTTGTTGTTGTTGTTTAGTTTTTTTGAGATGGAGTTTCCCTCTTGTTGCCAAAGCTGGAGTGCAATGGCACGATCTCGGCCCACGGCAACCTCCGCCTCCCGGGTTCAAGTGATTCTCCTATCTCAGTCTCCTGAGTAGCTGGGATTACAGGAACGCGACACCACGCCCGGCTAATTTTTTGTATTTTTAGCAGAAACAGGGTTTCACCATGTTAGCCAGGATGGTCTTGATCTCCTGACCTCAGTTGATCTGCCTGCCTTGGCCTCCACAGGCGTGAGCCACCTCATCTAGCCTCTAGGATTTTCTTTTTATTCTTTCTTAGAGTTTCAATCTCCTTGCTTACCTTACCTACCTGTTCTTTCATGCTGTTTTATTTTTCTTTAGAACCATCAACATATTAATTACGGTTATTTTAAATTCCTGGTTCTCTTTACCCTCATGTCTCTGCTGTATCTGAATCTGGTTCTGATGCTTGCTTCACTTCCTCTCTTCAGATTGTGTTTTTTTCTTGTCTTTTAGCATGCCTTGTGTTTAATTTTGAAAGCCAGACATGTGACATCAAGTAGTAGGAACTGAGATAAACAGTCCTTTAGTGTGAAATTTTATGTTTATCTAACTAGGAGTTAGAAAGTGTTTAGTGTTTGTTATACCTGTAGATATCAGTCTTCAATAGTATCTAGTGTCCTTGCTTTTCCTCCACTGTTAAATTTGAGTTTCCCTGGAGATTTCATAAATGGATTTTGTGTCTTGCAGCTTGTTCAATTGTGGTTCACCGTTATTATCCTGGAGCTCTGTTGTTGTAGTGGTAAGATACTGGGGAGGAGAAGTGTTCTACAATAATACAACTAAGTCTTTAGAGGGGGTTTTCTCTCTCTCTCTCTCTCTCTCTTTCTCTGTGTGTGTGTGTGTGTGTGTGTGTGTGTGTACGTGTGTGTGTGTTTCCCAGTAGACCAAAGCCTCTGGTGGTACTTTTTTTTTTCTTCTACTCAAAGCATGACAAAGTTTTCCTCTGATCCTCACAATGAGAACCTGGTGAAGGTCCCAGAGGAAAAAACTTCAAAAAATATAGGATTCACTCCCACCCCAGACCAGGAATGGGTCCTGGGAGTTTTTAACTCTTCAGGCAGTCCTCACTTTGGTTCTAGCACTTATACTACTACAGCAGCAGGCTTCTCCTCCTCCTCTCCCCACAAACAATACAATGTATTTTCCGCTCTCTTCAGTTTTCTTGGCAGCTGTTTGCTCTGTGATGTCAATTCTTGTATGGATCTAAGAGCTATTTTAGGCTTTTGTCAAAGCCTCGATAATGAACAGAGAGAGCCTCTATAAAAGAAATTATTTTTATTTGAGAGTGAATATTGCAATGGGAATATACATGTCGTAGTAAATAATGAGCATATTCAGGGAGGTAAAGGAAGACAAAGGTTCTTAAAGAGAAAGTGGGAAGGGTTATATAATTATTTTGAGATAATTATAGGGTTAATAGCAAGGATAGCACCAGGCTGAGGCTGCACAGGCAGTTGCCAAGCAGATATCCTCACAGAAGTATTATTTGTGTGTAAGCCCGTGATGGCCTTTGTGCAAGGTTGTGGTGTTTGCAGTCTTTTGTGATAGTTCTTGTTATTATGGATGCATGCACGAAAACCCTCCCCTTGCAGCCTTCTCCACCTCCATTTGTTAGGGTTTTTAACACAAGTGTGTCCATTTTTATTCTAATAACACATTCTATTTTTTTTCTCAGTTGGGTGAAGTGCATTTGTAGTTGCTCATTGAAGCATTTTATGATTTCTGCTTTAAAACTCTTTGTCAGATAGTTCTAATATCTCTGTCACTTTGGCATTTACCATGCTTGTCTTTTTCCATTCAGTTTGAGATATTTCTAATTCTTTGTATAACACCAGATTTTTTATTAAAATCAAGACATTTTTGTGTTGTGTTATGAGACTCTCAGTCTTATTTGCATATTTTCTTTTTAGCTGTATAATTTGACATGCCTTCAGCTGGGGAAGAGGAGCCACCTTATTATAACTAGGTGACGATAGCAACTCAGACTCTCCAATGGGTTCCCATTGAGACCAAAGGGGATGATGCCTTGTTACCTTAGACAGTGATGGGAGTTCCTGTTCCCCACCAGGTATCCAATGATGCTTTGCTGTTTAAGAGGGGTGGAAGTGTCTTGTCACTGCTCCCTAAGTAGTCTCCACTGACACTGCAGTGGGAATGGTGTTATTACCCTCTGGTGATGGTGAAAGTATTGACTCTATCCAATACCTCCTCTGACTCTACACTGGGGACCGAGAGGGAGTCCTTGTTAATGCTGGTGAGGGTGAAAGTCCAGGCTCTCTGCATGGTTTCCATTGCCATCATGGAAGACGTAGTACTGGAGCTGGCTATTACCTGGTGGAGATAGAGTTCCAGTTCCCTATGCAGCCCCCTTCAAAACCTCCCCAGCAGGGGAGTTGGGACATCTTTTTATAACCTGGCAAATGTGAAAGTCTAGGACACTAACTTGACAATTGTTGGTGGTGTTTGGTGGTAACAGAAAGGTTACTTTCTCAAACCTCTGTTTCCTTAGGCTTTCCCTTTCCTATTTGTTTGTGTCAAAGGAACAGGCTTTTGAGGGGCTTATTTTGTCTGCGTCCATTTGTCTGCTTCTAGGCTTCTCCAGCATCCTGCATGAAATATATGAGGCAAAAATAATACTCAGGAAGCTTACTGTGTATCCAAATTTTTTGTTCTGAGACCCCTAACCAGTCTGACTTCTTTTTAGCTTTCAGGGTCTTCTTATATTTTATACATAATACCAAGAGTTTTCAGCAGCACATATCAGAAAGAACAGGGGAAAATATATCTAATGCATCTTCTTGGAAGTGTAGTTTTATCTAATTTTAAAAATGTAAAATATTTCAAATATTTAGACTATTATAGAGAATAATGTGAATGACATCCATAAACTATCCAATCATTTTACAACTGCTAATATTAAGCCTTATATACTTAAAATCCATGTTTTCTTTTGTTTTAATACATAAAACATTAAAGATCCAGTTGAATTCTGTTCGGCACCTCTCTGTAATTTTTTTCCTTAATTCGCAGTGGCAGCACACTTAGTGTATACCATTCCCATAAATAGCTAATATGTGTTTTTCTATATTTATATATACATATTTATTATACAGTAGTCCCCCTTTGTTCACCAAAGATATGTTCAAAGATCCCCAGTGGATGCCTGAAACTGCAAATAGTACTGAACCCTATATATATTATGCAGAAATTTATTTTACCTTTTTAAAAATTTCACAGATAGAAGGTTTGTTTTTTCCACAGATCTTAGCAACCTCAGCATATTTTTTTTTATTTTCCTTATTAAGTCAAGAGCTTTCGCCTTTTCAGTTAAAGGAAATATACATTATGGCTTCTCTGTAGCATAGCAAAATTGTCAGCATCATTATTCTCGTGCTTTGCAGTCATTATTAAGTAAAATAAAGGTTACCTGAACACAAGCACTGCAGTACTGCAACAATAAATCTGATAACCTGGATGATGACTAAGTGACTAAGGGGCTGGTAGCACGTAACATGGATAAGTTACACAAAGGGATGATTCACGTACAGGACATGATGCAGCAGTTACAGATTTTTATCAAGCTACTCAGAACAGTGCACAATTTAAAATTTATGGATTTACTTGGTGTGGTGGCGCATACCTATAATTCTGGCTCCTCTAGAGGCAGTGTGCTATGATTACCCTATATGACTGTACTGCAACCTGGGAAACATAGTGGGATCATGTCTCAAAAATAAAAAGATTTCAAACATTTATGAATAATATTAAGTTCTATTTGTTTCTAAACATAATTACTTAGGGTAAATTTTTTGATAAATTATATGTTTGTAAGATTTATTCATGCTGATAAGTGAATAGTTTGTTGTTTAAATTTCATTTTTGATTGGCTAAATATTGAGTGATTTACTTATGATATTGTGTATAAGTGCCTTTTTCTTCATCTCTCTCTCTTTTATATTTTTATTAGTCTCAATGGAAGTTTGATTACGTTCAAATTTTTAATCCAAAGTCTCAGATTCATATACCTTCAGTCACTACTATGGTTTGAATGTTCTCTCTAAAACTCGGGTTTAAATTTAATTGACATTGTGACAGTATTAAGAGATGGGATCATTAAGAGGTGATTAGATCCTTTCTCCTTAATGGATTAATGCAGTTATCATGGGAGTGGGTCAGTGGTCTCAAGAATTCATCCCCTTTTTCCCACAGGTGATAGGGAATGAAGATCTTCACCGGAATTGGCCTCTTGATCTTGGACTTTCCAGCCTCCAGAACTGCAAGCCAAATAAACATATTGTGTATAAATCATCCAATCTGTGGTATTCTGTTATAACAGCAAAAAGTGAACTGAGACCGTTTATGCTTTAGGTAGGACTTTCGTTTTCTAATTGCCTAATGTCACTCAATCTCCAAAGTTTTAAATCCAAACTTTTAGATTTATAACTTATGGACTTAAAAATCCATTCCTATTAGACTAGTCACTTTCTAGTCCTTTGAGATAAAGTGATGAACAATATGAATATGGCTTTTGCTCTTATCAAATGTATAGTCTAATGCAACAAGAAGTTATTGAGAAATGTTAACACTGAAGAGTAATATGAAAGGAAGATTGCAGGATGCTAAGTCAACCTATACAAGAGAGAGGTATCTATGAAAAAAAAAGAAATCCTTTCTGAAGAAATAATATTATATGAAACCTTCTGTTGGCCAGAATAAAGAGAAATCGGGTGGGAATATTCTAGGCAAAGTGAGAAAATGAGAAAATTCCCAGTGAAGTGTGGAGCACAGGATGTTCAAGGGACTGCAGAAAGGATGATCTTTTGATCATCCGAATACTAATCAAATTATGGATGAAATGGCATGGAAAAGAGATAATAGGCAACCATATGAAACATTTTGTTTTTTTTTTCAAAACAGAAATAATGGGTGTAGATAGAGCAATACTGAAAAAAAAACCCAAATTCTATATTTTATATATTTGTCCCCTCCAAAACTCATGTTGAAATTTTACCCCCAGTGAGGCTGTATAGAGTTGTGGGGCTATTAAAAAGTAATTGGGTGATAAGAGAAGAGTTCTCATGAGTGAATTGATCCATTCATGGATTGGTGGCTTAGTTTACTAATGGATTACTACAGGAGTGGCCATAAGTGGTTTCATAAGAGGAGAAAGATACCTGAATTCGCTGTATAAGTCCTCTCACCATGTGATGCACTGTACCACCTCAGGACTCTGCAGAAAGTCCCCACAACCCAGAAGAATCTTACCAGATGTGGTCTCTCAACTTCAGAGTTCTCACCCTACATAACTGTAAGAAACAAATTTAATTTCTTTATTGATTTCTTAGTTTCAGGTGCTCTGTTATAGGCAACAGTAAAACGGATTAAGACACAAAATTGGTGCTGATAATGGGGCTGTTGCTATTAAAGAATATCTGAAAATGTGGGATAGCTTTGGAATAGGATAATGGGTAGAGGTTGGAAGAGCTTAGAAGATCAGGCTAGAAAAACCCGGCATTGACTTAAATAGTATATTAAGGGTAACTCTGGTGAGGGATCAAAAAATAACAAAATGACTAGAGAAAGTTTGAAATTTCATAAAGATTGGTTAATTAGTTGTGACCAAAAATCTGATAAAAATATAGGCACTATAGTCCATTCTAACCAGGTCTCAGATAGAATGAGGAACCAAGGTATTGGAAGCTGGAGTAAAGACCAGCTTTATGTTGTTATAAATTGGCAAATAACTTGTCTGAACTATGTCCATAAGGGCTTTGTGGAAGGATGAACTTGAGAGAGATGAATACTAACATATCTAGCAGAGGAAATTACTAAGCAAAATTTAGAAGGAGCTGCACGTTTACTTTTGGCTGCTTGCACTGATTCAGCAGCAAAGAAACAATTTAAAGATAGATTTATAATCTGAAATGGAAGCAGAACAAAAAGTTTAGAAAACTCTCAGCTTGGTCATGTAAGTAGTGAACACCTGTGTTCAGGAGAGGACACCAAGGATGTGGCCCAGGGATCATTTGGTAATGGAATTAGCCCAGGGACACAAAAATGAAGAGTATAAACTATGGGGACTCCCTCCAAAACAGGGGAGAGTAGGAAGGATGTGTGCACTGAAAATGTTTCTATTGGATACAGTGTTCACTATTTGGGTGATGGGTACACTACAAGCCCAACCCCCACCATTACACATACAATACCCATGTAACTAAGAAGACTATGTGCTCCTTGAATCAATAATTTAAAAAAAAGAAGGGAGCCAGCTGCTATTTCTAGAGACAATGAAAGACCCCAAAAGCATTTCAGAAAGCTCTGAGGCTTCCGCTCTCATCACAGTCTCAGAAGCCTAGGATGGTAGGATGGTTTGGGGCATAGGTCCACAGCTTGCTCCATAGGCTTACTTTCCAGAGCCACTTTGAGATTCTGCTCCTTGAAATCCCATCCACTGCTTCTTAGCCACACCTGCTGTTGCATAAATAGGTCCAGGTAGAGACTGATACTACCCTTCACTCAAGAAGATACAAGCCATAAGCCTTGGGACACCTACATGGTGTTAATTATTCAGGCTTACAGAAAGCAAGGGCTATGGCGGTTAGGCAACTTCCAGGCAGATTTCAAAGGGTGTCACTGAAAGTCTGGGAGCCAAGCCTGAGATTTGTCACAGGGGCAGAGCTACCATAGAGAGACCCAAATAAAGTGAAATAGAATGGAAAGGCAGGGTCAGAGACTTACCACTAGTGCAGTGCCTAGTGGAGCCATGACAGTAGGATTGCCACCAGGACCTCCGAACTGTGGAGTCATTGGCAATATGCAATACTTGCCTGGGAAATCTTCAGGTACTTGACTCTAGCCTGTTTGAGCAGCTGTGTTGGCTGCACCCAATAAAGCCGTAGGGACAGGGTTGCTTGAGGCCTTGGGCACCTGACCTCCAGTCTGTCCAGGAAATGGTACATAGAGTCAAAAGAAATTGTTCTCCTCCTTTAAGATTGAATGTCTGTCTTTTGGAGTTTTGCACTTGCTTGGGGACTGTTCCTACTTTCTTTTGCCTATTTCCTACATTTGAAATAGGAATACCTATGTCAGGCTTGTAATATCATTGTGTCTTAGAAGTAACTAACTTATTTTGAGTTTACAGGTTTACAGAAGGAGACTCTGAACTTTAAACTTTTGACTTGGTACTGGAACGAGTTAAGAGTTTAGGGCAATGAGATTAGATGAATATGAAAAGCACATGAGTCTTGAGGGACTATGGGCAGAATGCTATGCTTTAAATATTTGTCCCTTCCAAAATGCATGTTGAAATTTAATCCTCAATATGGCAGTATTGAGAGGCGAGGTATTAAACAGATAACTGTGTCATGGGGTTCCTGCTGTCTTTAATGACTTAATTCACTCACAGATGAATAGATTCATGGGTTAATGAATTAATGGGTTATTATGGGATTGGCATTAGTGGCTTTATATAGGGTAAAAGAGAGACCTGAGCTGGCATCCCCAGGCCCCTCCTCATATAACACCTTGTACTGCCTTGGGACTCTGCAGAGTTCCCACCAGATGCACTCCCTTAACTCTGGATTTTCCAGCCTCCAGAACTGGAAGAAATACATTTTGTTTATTTATAAATTACCCAGTGACAGGTATTATTTTAAGAGCAAAAATCATGGACTACAATTTAGGATTTTCAGTATGTCAATTAAGACCATGTTGCTTTTAACTCTAAACATGAGAAAGTAGAAGTGGCAAAGATAAGTGATATTTTAAAAAACACACAAGGAGGGGCTTCAAGATGGCTAGAAGAATTTCATGCTTGTCTCCTTTACTCAGAAGAACAAAAATAGTATGTAGACAACCATACTGAATGCATTATATAAGAAAGAACACTGGAATGCAACAGAAAAGTGACAGGAAACATTGAAATCAAAGAAGGAGAAGAGACAGAAAGAGCCAATGTGCTTGGCTGGGATTGGCTGGGAGACAGGAGTGTCTTCCCCACATGGAGAGAGTGTAAGTGAGAAAATTGAGGTAGTCTGCATTCCCACCATGGAGTCTTGCCACAGAACAGCCCTTTGACCCTGTGAAGCCTTGAAACTAACATAGGGAGCTTCCAGGAGACTGTGAGAAAGAATTGCTCCAGGATGGAGTTTGTGCTTGGTCCCACACCCTTTCTCTGACATAAGTAGTTATAGCCAAGTGCCAATTTAAATCCTAGCTTTCTGCCCTGGAGCTCAGTGGCACTGAGACTGAGGTGTTAGGAAAGCTTGGAATGTTGCTGCAGGAACTGGGGTGTGATCTGGGAACAAATTCGCACATTTGGAGCTGATAATTGAATGAGGCATAGACTGCAGCTGCTGGTTCTGGTAAGTGAGCTCCATAGTGACTGATACTAGGATGCAAATGGGGTAGAACTTGCTGCTAGGACTGAATTGCAAATTGGGCAGGCAGTTCCTACAGTTGGGCTGAGGTGTGAACTAGGCATGTGCTATTCTTGCCAGGACTGAGAGTTGAACCCCACTGGGACTATGGCATGAGAGGGATGAATGTTTGCCCCATCATTGACCCAGGCTGTGTCCGATGAAACCTGCACCATCCACTCCAGTGGCAGGGTCTCAGCAGAGCCACAACCACTCTTTACTTGAGCACTCTACTTGGAGCACTCTGCCCCCACCCATCATGACTGGTGCCTTCTCTCATCATTGGTTGGGCCTGAGCACAAGCCCTCCCACTTGGCTTTTACCCATCATTCCAAGACAGATCACATAGCCAGGGTTTTGGGAATTGCCCAATTTAATCCACAACTGCAGCATCTGAAAACTCCTCCAGAGGGCCTGAGATTAAATCTAAACATCTGGTTGCTACCAACACAGCTGGCACCTATCTGTAAGCACCATCTGCAAGCCTGAAGACTGGGCTGTCCAGACCATCACAGCCACCACCACCACCAATGCACACCACTTGGGACTCAGAGACTTGTCTTGCCACTGCTACCACTATCTCCTCTACCACTCTGGCTGCTTAGGGACCTATAACCCACCCATCCACTCAGTCCATCTCTGCCACAACCACCATCCAAGCAAACAATCTGAAAGCCCAAGAATTGGCTCACTGGTAGCTACCAACACAGATGCCAATGTATATTGCCCTGCAGCACAAAAATAGGCATGCTAAACCCACAGGTGCAATCACTAGTCTTTGAATATTGGCACTTCTGGCATTCTAGTCCCCAGCACGACTTTGCCATAATCTTCACTAATAAGTTTACCCCAAGCCACTGAGGAAATCACAAACATTATGAAAACTGTTTACAGTCAAAGAAATCATAAAGAGACTACACTACTGCAAGTATCCCAAATCATAGCTAAATGCCCTATTCAACCCACATTATAGATACATTTTCAGGAAAAAGTCTCCTAAATTTAAAAATAGGAAGAAGTGACTGTTACACCAGATGTGCAGATATCAATGTGAGGACACAAGACTCATTAAAAAAGGAAATATGACACTTCCAAAGGAACACAGTAATTATCCAACTATAAATCTTAGCCAAATGGAAATTCTCAAAATACTAGATAAAGAATTTAAAACATTATCTGTAAAGAAACTTAGTTAGATAAAGAGAATTCTATAAAATACAGATAAAATATTTAAAAAACCAGGATATAAATGAGAAACTTACCAAAAACATATTTTTTCAAAAATAGTATACATTTTTACAATATATATTTTAGAATATATATTTAGAATATGCTTTTATAATAATCAAATAAAAATTCTGGAAATGAAGACTTTATTAAAGGAAATACAAATTACATTTACATTTGAAAGTTTCAATAATAGACTTGATTAAGCAGAAAAAAGAATCTCAGAACTTGAAGACAGGTCTTTTGATGGAACCCAGTCAGACAAAAATAAAGAAAATGTAATATAAAAGAATGAGCAAAGCCTCTGTGATATTTAAGACAGCATAAAGCAATTGAATATTAAAATTATCAGCATCACCAAAGGCATAGAGATAACAAAAAAATAGAAAACTTATTGAATAAAATAATACATGAAAATGGCTCAGTGATCCCCAAGCAGATACAATGCAAAAATTTCTTCTCCATGGAACATTATAAGCAGATGTATGAAGTCAAAGACAAAGAGCAAATACTAAAAACAGAAAGACAAAGATGTTGAGTCACTTCCGTGAGACTAATATCAAATCTCTTAGCAGCAACTTTACAGGCTAGAAGAGAATGGAATTATATATTAAAAGTACCGAAAAAAAACAAACAAACTTCCAACGAAGAAGGGTACATCCAGCAATATTATCCTTCATAAAAGAAAGATAATAAAATATTTTCCAGACAAGCAAATGCTGAGGGAACTTGTTACCATTTTGACAGGTCTTAAAAGAAATATCTAAGGGGGTCTTAAACCTATAAGTTAAAGGATAACATTTACCATCATGAACAAACATGAAAGTATAAAACTCACTGGTAAAGTAATCACACAAAAAGGAAGAGAAATGACTCATTACAGAAATCCACCAAACCAAAATGAGAAACAATAGAAGAAAAATAAATAAATAATATATAAAACAATCAGAAAATAATTAACAATATCACAGCAACAAAACCCCAGATACAAATAATGACCTTGAATGCAAATGAATTAAATTATTCACTTAAAGGAAATAATTGCTGAAAGGATAAAAAAATGATCCAACTATGGGCTACTTATAAGAAATGAACCTTATCAGTAAAGATACATGCAGACTAAAATTAAAGGGATAGAAAACAATATTCCATTCAAATATAAAACAAAAGCAAGCAGAAGTAGCTGTACTTATATCAGATAAAACACTCTTTAAATCAAAAGAGTATCAAAAAGACAAAAAAGTCACTATATAATAATAAAGAGATATAGTTCTAAGATATAACAATTATATATGTCCCCAGAACTTTAGCATTCAGATTCATACAGCAACTATTATGAGATCTATGGAAAGAGATACACTGCAATCTAGTAATGGTGGGAGAATTTAACAGCCCACTCTCACCATTACATAGATCATCTAGATAGAAAATCGATGAAGAAATATTGACTCTATACTGATCTATAGACTAAATGGACCTAACAGACATTTACAGAACACTCTATACAACAATTGAGAATGTATATTATTTTCATCAGAACATGGAACATTTTCCAGGATAGACCATATGTTAGATTCCAAAAAAGTCTCGACAAATTCCAAATCATATCAACTATGTTCTGAGTCCACAATGAAATAAAATTAGAAATCAGAACCAAAAGGAATCTTGAAAATTATACAAATACACGGAAATTAAAAAACATACATCCAAATGACCACTGGGCTAACAAAGAAATTAAGAAGGAAACGTAAAAAATTTATTGAAACAAAGGAAAATGAAAACACAACATAGCAAAACCTATGTGATACAGCAACAGGAGTGCTAAGAGAAAAGTTTGCAACATTAAAAAAGTAGAAAGATTACAAATGAACAGTCTAAAAATGTACTTTATGGAATGAGAAAAGAAAGGACAAACAAAACCTAAAATTAGCTGAAGAAAATAACAACAAAAATCAGAACAGAACTAAATGAAACAGACACTAAAAAATTACAACGGATCAACAAAATAGAAAATCGGTTCTTCAGAAAGGTGAACTAAACTGATTAATCACTAGCTTGACTAACCAAGAAGAGGGAAGACATAAATAAAATCAGAAATGAAAATGGAGACATTGCAACTGATACCACAGAACTAGAAAAGGTCATAAGAGACAGCTATAAACAACTATACACTGATAAACTGAAAAACCTAGAGAAAATGGATAAATTACAGAAAATATAAGATCTACCAAGATTGAATTAGGAAGAAATAGAAAACCTGAACAGACCAATAAATAGCAAGTTTGAATCTGTAATAAAATGTCTCCCAGTAATAATTCTACCAAATGTACAAAGAACTAATACCAATCCTCTTGAAAGGAACAAACAACAACAACAACAACAAACAAAGAGGATTTTTATTTCAAAAAAATTTAAAGAGGAGGAAATTCTTCCTAACTAATTCTGTGAGACCGGCATTACCCTGATACCAAAACCAGACAAGGACTCAACAAAGAACGAAAATATAGGTCAATATTCCTGATGAAAATAGACTAAAAAAATCACCAATAAAATACTAGCTAAATAAATCCAACCACACATGAAAAAGATAATAAACCATAATGACATAGGATTTACGGGTAGAGATGCAAGGATGGTACAACATACACAAATCAATATTATGTCAACAGAATGAAGGAAAAAGACCATATGATCATCTCAATAGATGCAGAAAAAGCGTTTGACAAAATTCACCATACCTTCATGACAAAACCTCTCAACAAACTATGCCTAGAAGGAAAAATACTTCAAAATAATAAAAGCCATGTATATCAAACCAACAGCTAACATCATATGAAATGGGGAAATGTCGAAAACCTTTCGTCTAAGAACTAGAACAAGACAAGGATGGCCACTTTCAGCATTCGTATTCAGCAAAGCACTTAAAGTCCTAGCCAGGGAAATAAGGCAAAAGAAAAACAAGGGGTGGCCGGACACAGTGGTTCACGCCTGTAATCCCAGAACTTTGGGAGGCTGAGGTGGGTGGATCACCTGAGGTCAGGAGTTCAAGACCAGCCTGGCCAACATGGTGAAACCCCATCTCTACTAAAAATACAAAAATTAGCTGGCCATGGTGGTGCATGCCTGTAATCCCAGCTACTCGGGAGGCTGAGGCAGGAGAAATGCTTGAGCCTGGGAGGTGGAGGTTGCAGCCAGCCAAGATTGCGCCATTACACTCCAGCCTGGGCGACAGAGCAAGACTCCATCTCAAGAAAAAAAAAAAAAAAAAGGAGAAGAATAAAGGATATCCAAATAGAAAAAGAGAAAGTCAGATTGTCCCTCTTTGCTGATGATATGATGTTATATCTAGAGAAACTTAAAGTCTCCACCAAAAATATCTTTTTTTTTTTTTTTTGAGACGGAGTCTCGCTCTGTCGCCCAGGCTGGAGTGCAGTGGCGCGATCTCGGCTCACTGCAAGCTCCGCCTCCCGGGTTCACGCCATTCTCCTGCCTCAGCCTCCCGAGTAGCTGGGACTACAGGCGCCCGCTACCACGCCCGGCTAATTTTTTGTATTTTTAGTAGAGACGGGGTTTCACCGTGTTAGCCAGGATGGTCTCGATCTCCTGACCTCGTGATCCGCCCGCCTCGGCCTCCCAAAGTGCTGGGATTACAGGCGTGAGCCACCACGCCCGGCCCCAAAATATCTTATCTTAGATTAATGAATTCAGTAAAGTTACAGGATAGAAAGTCAACCTACAAAAGCCAATAGCATTTTCTTTCTTTCTTTCTTTCTTTCTTTCTTTCTTTCTTTCTTTCTTTCTTTCTTTCTTTCTTTCTTTCTTTCTTTCTTTCTTTCTTTCTTCCTTCCTTCCTTCCTTCTTTCTTTCTCTTTCTTTCTTCTCTTCTCTTCTCATCTCTTCTCTTCTCTCTCTTCTCTTTTCTTGTCTTTTCCCTTCCCCTTCCCCTTCCCCTTCCCCTTCCCTTCCCTTCCCTTCCCTTCTCTTACTTGCAAGCGCACAATCTTAGCATCGCAGCTCACTGCAACCTCCGTCTCCTGGGTTCAAATTGTTCTCCTCCCTCAGCCTCCTGAGTAGCTGGTATTACAGGCACGTGCTACTACGCCAGGCTGATTTTGCATTTTTATTTTAGTAGAGATGTGGTTTCACCATGTTGACCTCAAGTGATCTGCCCACCTCAGCCTCCCGAAGTCCTGGGATTACAGTTATGAGCCACCTCATCGGCTAGATCAGTAACATTTCTATACATTAGTAATAACGTAGCTGAAAGAATCAATAAGCTAATCTCATTTATAAAAGCTGCCAAAAATATTCCTAGCAATAAAATTAACAAAGGAGGTAAAAATAGCTTTATTAGGAAAATAAACAAAATGCTGATTAAAGGAATTGAAGGGAACACCAAAAAAATAGAAAAGCATCTTATGGTCATGGAGCAGAATTAATGCCACTAAAATGATCATATTTCTCAAAGCAATCTACAGATTTAATTCAATCTCTATAAAAATGCTCTCATTCTTTTACACAAAGATAAAAAAAATCTAGAACTAATATAAAACAAAGCAAAACAAAAAAGAGCCCAAATAACCAAAGCATTCCTGAGCAAAATGGACAAATCTGGAGGCATCATATTACCTAACTTCAAAATATATTACAAGGCCATAGTAACCAAAGCAGCATAGTATTTGTATAATAATAGATACATAGACCAATGGAACAGTATAGAGAACCCTGAAATAAGGCCACATGTTTACAGCCAACTAATCTTTGACAAATCTGACAAGAACTTACACTGGGGAAAATATACTCTCTTCAGTAAATGTGCTAAGAAAATTGGCTACAGAAGAGTAAAACTGAACTCTTATCTCTCATCATATAGACATTAACTCAAAATAAATTAAAGATTTAAATATAAGACCTGAAAGTATAAAAATACTAGTAGACAACTAAAGCAAAACTCTTCCAGACATTGATCTAGGCAAAGGATTTATTACTAAGACCTCAAAAGCACAGGCAACAAAAACAAAAGCAGACAAATAGAAAGGACTTAATTAAACTAAATAGGTTCTGCAAAGCAAAATAAATAACCAAGAGTGAAGGAACTATATGTTGAATGTGAGAAAATATCTGCACACTATTAGTCTGACAGGGGGGCTAATATTTATATTTGAGGAACTCAAACATCTCAATAAATTACAAAAAAACAACCCCAATCCTGTTAAAAAGTGTGCAGAGGACATGAATAGACATTTCTGAAAAGAAGACATGCAAATGATCAACAGGTATACAAAAAAAAGTTTCACATCACTAATCATCAGAGAAATGCAAATGAAAAACAAAATGAGATAACCTTTTATCCCAGCCAGAATGTCTATTAGGCATCTAAAAAGACCAAAAAATAACAGATGATGGTGAGAGTATGGAGAAAAGGGAATTCTCAAACACCATTGGTGGGAATGTAAACCAGTACAGTCACTATGAAGAATAGTATGGAATTTTCTTGAATTCTAAACCTAGAATTACCATTGGATACAGCAATGCCACTACTAGGTATCAACCCAAAGGAAAATAAACTAATAAATCAAATTGATGCCTGCACTCACATGTTTATTGCAGCACTACTCAAAATACCAAATACACAAGCAACTTGAGTGTCTATCAACAGATGAATGGATAAAGAAAATGTGGTACATATACACAATGAAATGCTACTTGGCCATAAAAAAGAGCAAATTCATGTCATTTGCAGCAACATGGATGGAACTGGAGGTCATCATCCTAAGTGAAATAAGCCAGGCACAAAAAATAAAAATTGCATATTCTCACTTATGAGTTAAAAAAATGATCACATAGAGGTAAGGAGTGGAAAGATAGATAACAGAATAGATAACAGACTCAGAAGGATGGGTTGAGGGTAGAAAGGGGGACTAAAGAGAAGTAAGTTAAAGGGTGTAAGAACATACAGTTGGATAGAAAAATTAAGGTCCATGTGTTGTTTTTATCACAAATGGGACTTTTTATTTACAATATTAAAAGTCTGAACTTTAAACAGATTGTTGGAAGAGTTGTTCATACCCATAAACTTGTTAAACTTTAGCAACTATCTCATCCCCAGTAGCTTTTTCAGAACTACTACCTTCACCATGAAACTCCATGAGTTTCCCAATTCAAACTTGGGCTCCCTCAGCATTTTTACTGTTCTAAAAAAGACACAATGGCGAGGATAAATAGATTGACAAGGTTTTTTTTTTTTATGTCGTTTCCAATTATGTATGAAATCAATTTACTGGCCACTTCTTTCAAGTCATTTGTTTGCACTTCTCAGGTCATGATTTCTATCACCTTTTTCTGGATTTGGTGGGACCCATTGGTGTAGAGCGTAAGACGTCTCTATAACTAATTTTTGCATTTTTTAGTAAAACCAATACAACAGACAAAATAAATTAACATCAATAGTCTTCACATCAAAAGAAACTTTAATCATGGTCTGCCCTTTTTTACTGTGGAACACATTTTATCACGGGTAAGATTCATGCCATGGAAGTTAGGAAGTTTTTGACATGAACATCTTCAGGAATCAGCTTGAATTTTCCAAATTCAACTTCATTATTCTGCAGATCAGCAAGATTCACTTCAAACACATGACCCTTGATGCTGTCGGATGCAGTTTTATTTACTTGAGCCCTGGTGACTAGTGTCTTTCCAATATTTCTTATATTGAACATAGCAGGTGCTTTTACATCACACCATTTTTCTTAGCAAATGAAACAACCACTTCCTCCTTGGCTCCTTTTTGTCACCTTTTGTGAGGTGCTTGTTTTTGCCAACCACCATGATGCCACTCAGAGAGCCAGAAAGGCTAAAACCCATATTTGTTAGTAAAGTAGCGTGAATATAGTTAACCAAAATATATTGTACACAGGGGATGAAAACCCTACATGTCCTGGCTTAATCATTACTCATTACATACATGTAACAAACTTTTACATGTTCCTCCTAAATTTGTAAAAAGTTTAAAAAATTAAAAAGGAGTAAGAAAGAATAGGAAAGTAAAAAATTAAATATTTTCATTTTGCCTATTATGTACACACTACCTGTGCTTTTTCAAAGCAACAGGCAGCAATGTGGTATGCTTAAGGAGTAAACACCATTACTGAGATGCAGAAATAAACTAGGGCTTTTAGGCATGGCCAAGTCTTCATCCCTTGATACTTTTCTACTGGTGCCAGAAAAACACAGGCCATCATTTTCAAGTGTATTTATGGCCAACTATATGATTTTACAATGTAGACAACATAGTTTAGTTAAATTTTAGAAAAGAAAGTAAATATCCTGAGATTATATCTACATATAATATTTAGTATTATCTCTCTATATCAATATTGCTGCTGTTATAAAAAAAAAAGAGAACAACCCTAATCACATTACTATTTGCTGAAGAAATTCTTTCCCACATTCTCAATTCATACTCTGGAACTGGCAAACGTTGTTATACAGATGATGAGAGCATCTACTTAATGTGAGGCATCACAATGTACTCCATAGATATGTACAATTATTCTGTAATTATTCCATATCAATTAAAAACATAAAACCTAAAAAAAGTGAAAACACACTCACACACACATAAACCACATATAGAACCTTTACTAAGTAGGATTTGATAATTGATTAAATGTGGGATGTGAATGAGAAGGAGGCAATAGCAATGCCTATCATTTTGCTGTTGAGAGTGAAGGGGTGCGTGGTGGTGCTATGTTTTGATGTACAGAAAAATAAGTACTAGAAGACAGTAAGATTGCAAGCAATAAACATCTCAAAATTCTGTTATGAATTCTTTTCTAAAATATGCTGATAATTTGGGTAAAGAACCTAAAAGAGGGCTGGGTGCGGTGGCCCATGCCTGTAATCCCAGCACTTTGGGAGGCCAAGGTGGGCGGATCACGAGGTCAGGAAATCGAGACCATCCTGGCTAACATGGTGAAACCCCGTCTCTACTAAAAATAACAAAAAATTAGCTGGGCATGGTGGCGGGCGCCTGTAGTCCCAGCTACTCGGGAGGCTGAGGCAGGAGAATGGCGTGAACCCGGGAGGCGGAGCTTGCAGTGAGCCGAGATCGCGCCACTGCACTCCAGCCTGGGTGACAGAGCGAGACTCCGTCTCAAAATAAGTAAGTAAGTAAGTAAATAAATAAATAAATAAATAAAAAGAATCTACAAGAGATGTGTAGTGTGAAAGAAGACAGTTGATAATGACATATCTAGAGATAGTATTTGAAGATTCAGAATAAGAAGGTCATAAAGAGTGAACCATAAAAAGAGAAAAGTCCACAGTACAGAACCCTACAGGTAAAAGGCTGACAGGAAATAAACTGATCCAAGTTACAGAAGGAAAACCAGGGGGATGTGGTGTCAATGAAACAAAAGAAAATAGTGTTCTTCAAATGCAGAAATTGTCAAGTATATCAAACATAACTCAAAGGAAAAGCAAAGTAAAAGCAAAGTGTATATATTGAATTTAGTGTCATGGAGATTCTTTTAGATTGGATTCCTCTTAAAAGCTGACCCAGAAATAAGGAGGTGGGGGACAAATAGTATATTTGAATAGGGATTCAAGCAATTTCTAGTTAGAAAAAAGAAAGTATAATCTGAAAAGGAGAAATACCACTAATGTGTGGGCTAAGGTGCGGATTATCGTAGTGGGCAATGAGGGCTTCATCCAGCAAGGGGGCCTCTGAGATATCATGGAGATCATGCCTCAAAATGGTCTGACTGAGGGTGAGGAAAGCTTGGACATTGATCTATGTTCTCTCTTCCCTCTGGTATTGAGAAGTCTCATGAACAGGGTAAATCCCTTGCACTTTCGAGCTGTCCTAGAAATGAGCAGAGCAACTTTATGTGACATAGGAGAATGGCACCAGGAGGGGCAGTGGGGAGTCACAAGCATTTGAGTTGGGAATGTGTCAATCATTTCATTGCAAAAATTGATCCTTAGTAAATACTAATATTAATGAAATGGAAGCAATAGAGAATAAGAAAATAAAAATATAAATAATGTTTTCTGAAAATGGAGGAGTGCATGAGATGCAGAGCATTAGTGGAAGAAATAGATTAATATAGCAATGAATATAATAACTAACATTTATTTTAAAATTTCTATGTGCTAAGGATTATATAAATGAGAAGCAAAATCCTTACAACTTTCTAGAAAGCTTTTATGCTTTATACAATACGAAAAATAATTTGGTTAGTGAACTAACAAAATTAACAAACAAATAGCATTTTTTTTGCATGGTAAACTCAATCAAATTCATCTACTTTCCATCTTGTAAAAATGTATGAAATCAAGGTATTTCTAATACACTAAACAAAAGAAAGCATGTTGAATGACTTTATTCTTGTTTGTTCACATATTAAGAATAGTTTATCTAAAATTTTATTTGGTTAGTAACAAAGTCTATTTTCATTCAACCATGGGATCCATTAACATTTTACCTAGTATTATTATATACATAAAGCTATAAACAGCCATAAGGGAATAAAATGCATCCTGTATTTTAGTTGTTACAAATTTAACAGTAAGAGGTAGGAGAGTGGTAAAATGTATACGGTTGCAGTTAGTTAAATTTTTGAGGCTTTGTTTCTACTTGAAAGCGACACCTAGGTATTGTAAACTTCTTAAGAGACCATTTTATAACAAGAAACTCTTGTATTTACCTATAAAAATCCAGTGTCAGATATGTAATCTCTTGTACTGAACATCAGAGAAACTAGATGTGCTGTCAGACAGTATTTGCGGTGGTAAGGATGAATGGATAAAGTCTCTTGGGCCTCCTTTTTTGTCAGTTATTTTTAAGTTCTTCTTAGCTGTATCTGACAGTGTTGTAAGTCCTTTCATCTTATTGAAGCTTTCGCAGAAACTAACTTGTTAAAACTACCTCACTCAACTCTGATAAGCAAAATGGTACTTTTGTTAATATTGTTTACTAATAGTCTTGTATTTCACTCCAGCCTGGGCAACAAGAGTGAAACTCCATCTCAAAAAAAAATAGTCTTGTATTTAAAAATATGATACACTTTGTAATTTTTAAATAGTAATGACTTGCAGGCTTGAGCTTTTAACTGACTCAGCATATTCATTGACAGTTTACTGTTTTTAAGGTGCATAGATGCCCATAATATTTTGAGCTATTGTAAGTTATCAAAACTTATTAAAGGGGAAGAAAAAGATGCTTTGGATCAAATAGAGCATCAAAATGCTTAGCCCTCTGCCCCCCACCATGGTGATGGGACCGACTGCATGACCCCTTCCTTATTCTTTCCCTTGTTCCTGTGTTACATCGGAAATCCAGACCACAGATCTCAGAGGTGGTCTCATTGCTGCTGTCCCTTTAAGAGTACCTGGAAATAACGAACCCAAATGGCCATCAATGATAGACTGGATTAAGAAAATGTGGCACATATACACCATGGAATACAATGCAGCCATATAAAAGGATGAGTTCATGTCCTTTATAGGGACACGGATGAAGCTGGAAACCATCATTCTGAGCAACCTATCGCAAGGACAGAAAACCAAACACCACGTGTTCTCACTCATAGGTGGAAATTGAACAATGAGAACACATGGACACAGGGTGGGGAACATCACACACTGGGGCCTGCCGGGGGGTGGGGAGAGCGGGGAGGGATAGCATTAGGAGATATACCTAATGTAAATGACTACTTAACGGGTGCAGCACACCAATATGGCACACGTATACATATGTAATAAACATGTACATTGTGCACATGTACCCTAGAACTTAAAGTAAAATAAATTTTAAAAAAAGAGTACCTGGAAATGAGCAGCCAGTAGTTGGGCTCAAGCAATAGGAAGTGAACGTACATTTTCAATGTGGTGACCTTGTCTAAAAGAATCTTCGCAGCAGGTAAAATGAATATTTTGTGGAAATGCAACTGAATAAAGACATAATTGAGAGGAAATGGTAAAGTTAATGAAAATAAAAATGTTACAAGAATGGACTGAAACAAGGACTTTTTTGTAGCTAAAGAGCTTAATAAGCAATCTAGGAAATATCTGACAAATCTCAAACCTGGAGGCTTTGGTCAAGATGCATTCTCCTTCCTTGCTCCTGTGGTTACCAATTTTAGGGGACAATTCTTTGTAAATATTTTTGTTTCTTCAAGGCCTGGGCTTTCTGACCAAAAAAGCACTGGCAAGCTTGATTAAAGAATGATTGCCTTAGCAATTGATAGAGTATTACTCCACAGAGACAAAAAACCTCACCTGCCCTAGAGCCATTTGCTCATATCCCAGGGCAGTAAAAATCTAGGCACCTTTCTTTTAGTTAAGGGGAGGTTGGGCCCACACACCAGCTGCCATCTGTGAGGTCTGACTCACATAACAGCAGGGTTCCTGTGACGCACGAACAACTGGACATTTGACTCTCACTGTGTCACTCCATGAGAGAGAATCAGGGTTTGAGGGAAAAAGCACTCTGATTTTCCATGAGCGATAAACTGTTTGTTTTCTGATCCAGAGATTGTGTGTTTCCTATAAACACACACACACACACACACACTTTTAACAACCACTCACATAGGAGTTCTGTACTTGGTTTGTTACTCTGCATTGCCTTTCAATGTTGCCTGTGTCCTGATCCGCTGTTTCATCGCCTTTGCTCCAGATCCACTTCTTGACCTAGGTCCACTGCAACCCCTAGTTTTAAGCTCCATGTTCTTGACCATATTCAGCACAATTTTGTGCTTGGACTTAACAGCCCTTTTCATCCTGCTTCTATCACCCAGGGAACTCTGATTCTAAGCCCTGATTTCAGACAAACACCCAGTACTTGAAAGATCTTATTATGAAAATAGGGTATATTATTATTGGCTGTATGGCCAAGAAAGACATAGGGCTTCCTGATCTTAATTGTATTAATTTGCAAAGGGGGATGATAATGCTTACTTTTCTGTTAAGATTGTAAAGTACATGTGAAGAATAAATCAGATGTTTTGTGTAAAAATACATTGTAAACTATGAAACATTAAACAAATCATGTCAAACCTATGAATAGTTGCCCCAAAATTGACATTCCCATTTGCTAACTTTTCTTGTGCCCCATTACATAAATTCTAAGACTTATAGATGAAAGTGAGTACCAATAGTGGAAATAAAAAATGTGGAAAAGATAGGGTCTAAGATAATAACAAAAATGTTTAGGAAAATACTAGGATTCTCATGTTAAATTTATATTAATGTCTTCATTTTTATGTACTATATTATGATTTATACATTATGTTCATATAGTAATAAATGTATGTAATTTTAAATAACTGTAGTTGATCAAAGCATCCTGCTTAACAGTTTATATATCAAAAATGTTTGCAGCTCATCTGATATAAAGAAGTACAAAGATCTGATATGTGTGTTTTAATAGACTGCTGTTAGAAGTACATTATGGAATCAAACTACCTTAAGATATGTGTATAACCATCTACATAATCATACCTCTCATTTAGGAATATATTCAAGAGAATAAAGAGAGATAAGAATAAGGAATTATACTTAAGAATGTTTATTGTGAGGCTGTTTGTTAACACTTGGAAGAAAAATAAAACAAAATAGTCAACAAAAGGGAAATGGATAAGTAAACACTATGATGTAGTTAAGCTTATTAAAAGCAAATAAAATTCAATTTTGTAAAACACAGCTTATTAAAATTAAATAAAGTTTCAATTTTGCTTTTAATAATTATTATAAAGAATATTTATGAACACAGATGACTGTTCCAAAAATACTTCAATAGAAAAATAAAAACATGACTACATATAATTAGGTAAATACATGCACTTACATATATATATATCTATATGTGTATATATGTGTATGTACATGTGTATATACATGCATTAAAATGTTATAAGTAGTTATCTTTAGAAAAGTGACACCAACTTGCTTGTTACTTCATTATCCATGTGATGAAATTATGAGAAATTCTCTAATCTATATCTAGATTTGATATAGCAAAATATTTATGTTAAAAAATTTCTCAAAATTTTATCCACTGGAGTTGTTGCATAAATACTGAATCTTCCAGAGTTCCTCTAGATCAAGCTGCTGTTGGGAAGACTCCTCTGATAACACAACACTGGCTTCCCTCTCAGACTGCGACTTCACTGCTGGTGTAGTCTGGGCTCAGTCCGCAAATACACTCTTTGTTCTCAAATCCTTGTATCAGGCAGGCTTTACTGGAAAATTACAAATTCAGATATGTGATCAAAATTATGAGGTGGAAAGATAGATGCTATATCCAGGACTACTCCAGATTTTACTTGGATCCACCGTTCTTTCCTAATATGTATTATTCCTTGACAGTTTCACCAATAATCTATCATTTACATGAATATCAATACATATATCCATCAACTACATGAATATTTCTTTAAAATTAATATATTAAGATCTATTCGCTTTCTTGAGATTGAAACTTATATATTATTTCGCTGGACAACCTTTTATAATACTTTTACAAATCTAAATGACATACCCAAAATGAAATTTTTAACTCCATTTTATCTCTAAGATGTGTTCCTCCTATTGAATCCCCTACTTATCTTATAAGGTGTTACTTTTACTCATGTATGTACTATCTTTCTTTTGCACTCATATTTGATAAATCTTTTGCTTCTGCTTATTCAGGTATCTGTCCAAACAATAGCATACCCTTCTATATTTCCCAAGTGTGGAGTTAGATAATATGCCATGCTAAAGTAACCACAGGGGAAGTTACTTTAGTGAGTAATTACCTGGTTATTGAATTTCCCTGTATCTCCTTGCCTCCAGAGCACACATCAACTTCTCTATCCCACACAAAAACCTATGAATTACTGTGTCCTGTATAACAAGGATCCCCAACACCTAGGGAACAGACCTGTACTGGCCTGTGGCCCATTAGGAATCAGGCCACACAGCAGGAGGTGAGTGGTGGGTGAGTGAGCAAAGTTTGTCATCTTTATTTACAGCCATTCTCCAGTGCTTGCATTACCACCTGTCAGACCAGACCAGTGGCAACATTAGATATTCATAGGAGCATGATCCCTATTGCAAACTGTGCATGCAAGGGATCTCAGTTGCATGCTCCTAATGAGAATCTAATGCTTGATGATCTAAGGTGGAGCAGAGGCAGTGATGCTAATACAGATCAACATTAGCAGAGAGGTTTGACTGCACAGAGACAATGATAAATCAACTTCTTGCAGACTCATGTCAAAACTCTTATCAGTGAGTGGCAAGTGACAAGCTGCATCTGGTGGCAGGCTTTATAGTGGCCAGTGAGTTGATGTACTTCAATTGTACAGCTGCATCTGGTGGCAGGCTTTAAGTCAGAATCCAACACTTATTTCAATCCATGTGTTGCCCACTCATTATTTTATTTACCACTTCCATCTATGCCTCTTTCCCACACTATGCAATTGTCTCAGTCACAGTTTTGGTAAGCCCACAAGCTAACCTTATCCCAAATGAGTAAAAAACAAATATCACTGGAGAGCTTCTTTGAAAAGAGGAAAAGACCCAATAATGAGACAGCAGAAGACTCTAAGACTGCCAACAAAAAGAAAGTTGCATTTAAAAGAAAATACCAACATGAGATTCACATTCTCTGGGCCCTATCTCTATAATATGTGGTGACTGGCTATCCAATTAAGCCATGAAAGCTTCAAAACTGCTTCACCACCTGTTGCTCTGCAAGAAGACAAACACCTTGCAACAAAAGACAAGGCTTTGGAGTTTTTCAAAGAAAAGAAACTTGAACATGAAGAACAGAAGCAAGTATTGAAGGCCACCACTTCATTAAATGTGTCTGCATGGAGAGCATCATTCTTAGTGGCTAACTGCATTGCTAAAGGTAAGAAGCCCTTTACTATTGGTGAAGAGGTGATCCTGCCTGCTGCTAAGGACATTTGTCATGAATTTTTGGAGAGGCTGCACTTCAAAGGGTGGCATGTGTTCCTATTTTGGCTAGCACAAAAACTAAGTGAATTGATGAAATAGGAGAGGATGTTGAAGCACAATGGTGCTTAAGATTAAATGAGTTAATCTTAAGCACAATGGTGCTTAAGATTAAAAAGAGAAGATTAAATGAGTTACTGTAATACACAATTCAGATTGATGAGCCCACCAATGTTGACAACAAGGCAACAATGTTTGTTTTGTGTGATATATTTTTCTAAAGGATATTCATGAAGATATGGTATGTGCACTTTTGTTGGCAACCAACACCACAGCTGCAGAACCATTCATGTCTTTGAATAATTACATATCAGGAAAACAGAACTGGTCATTTTCTGTCAGTATATGCACAGATGGAGCAGCTGCCATGACTGAACAGCTTTCTGCTTTCACTACTGGGGTTAAAGATGTCACTTCTGAATGTGGGTCTACACACTGTCATCTATAGAGAAGTGTTGGCTAGTCTAAAAATGTCACCAGAACTTAATAATGTTTGACAGGATATGATTACAATTATTAACCATATTAAAGTATTATACATGCCCTTAACTCGCATCTGTTTGTGCAGCTCCGTGAGGAGATGAATGCAGAGCACACACATTTCTCTTATACACAGGAATGAGACGACTTTCTAAAGGTCGATCACTGGCATGGGTTTTCGAGTTACGAAGGTCACTCCAGAGATTTCTTTTAGAAAAAGAGTCACTACTAACAGCATATTTCAGTGACACAGAATGGTTGCAAAACTTGCTTGTTTGTGTGACACATTCAACCTGCTCAATGAACTCAATCTGTCACTATGGGAGAGAACAACTGTGTTCAAGTCGGCAGATAAAGTGGCTGCATTCCAATCCAAACCGGAATTATGGGGGTGATGAGTGAACATTGGGATTTTTGACATGATTCAAACATTAGCAGAGATTTTGAGAGACTGAACCAGGGCCTTCTTTCTCCTAGCAGGTGCATGATCACCTATCTCAGCTTTCGGAAGAATTTGAGCATTATTTTCTAACCACAAAAGACTCCCAAACTGGGGAGGAATGGATGCACTAATCATTTGTGAATAAGCCAGGTGAATGGACTTTGTCTTCTAGAAAAGGATCAATTGCTTGAGATCGCAGATGACAGCGACCTCAAAAGTATATTTGAGATTTTAAATCTCCATACATCCTGGATTAAAGTCAAGGAGAAATACTCTGTGATTGCCACAGAAGCACCAAAAGTCTGCTTCTATTTCCAACTTCCTGTCTTTGTGAAGGAGGGGTTTCTGCAGTGACAGCAACCAAAACAAGATTATGGAGTAGACTGGACATAGCAACACAATTTGGGTGTCACTATTTCCCGTTGCCCTCAGATGGGACCTTCTAGTTGCTGGAAAACAAGCTCAGGGCTCCCACTCATTCTACATATGGTGAGTTGTATAATTATTTCATTATGTGTTACAATGTAATAATAATAAAAATAAACTGTGCAATGAATATAATGAGCTTGAATCATTCCCAAACCGTCCCCCGACCCCTCCCTGCCCCAGTCCCTGGAAAAATTATCTTCCACAAAACTGGGCCCTAGCATCAAAAAGTTTGGGGAATGCTGCTGTATAAGATGTAGAGGTTCAGGGTGACAGAAGAGGTCTTTATCTGGATTGAACTCTGTCACTGGAAATGAAGTACGTACATCAACTAGTTAGTCTGGTGTTTGCCATATACACACATTCACCTCCCAGTTTCTTCTGTATATGTCCTTGGAACTTACCAATACTGTTCCCATCTCATAGAAGAAAACCTCCTCTACATATGTCTGGTTGTTGTTCTTTGCCTGCGGTTTACCTTTCAGAAGATTTCTCCACTTTTTATTTATGGATAGTTTGCCTAAATGTTTGAGTTTTGCTAGATTTATTTATTTACTTACTTAAATAAAAAAATTTTTCTTGAATTTCTTATGGGAAGAAGAGAGAAACATATGACTAATCCACCAACTTAATCCCAGAAATTTGCCATTTGTCTTACTTAATTTAATGTAATGACTACCTACCCAATCACATGAGCCAGAAAACTAGCAGCCATTCTCAATCTTTTTCTCTTCATCTCTTAAACTGAAAAATGCAATCCTTATGTTTCATAAATATAAATTTCTCAATTATTTTAGAAACGATTTCTCCTGTTTGTTTCTGCCCTACTGCCATAATGTTATGCTTTATGTCTCATCGGCATCATTGTATTACATTGCAACTAATTTCTCTACTACAATTTTGTTTATCTCATATCCATTTTTCACATTACAATGAGAGCAATCTTTCTAAATGTCACTTCTCCTGTTTAAAATCCTTTGATGACCGATTGTGAAAACCGCATAATTAAGAATCATCTTGCTTACCAGATAGAGATAGAAATTTCTAAACTGCACCTCAGACTTACATTAAAACACATTAAAATGTCTGAGAGTAGATCATGGGACTCTATATTTTAATAGGTATCCCAGGTCACTCTTACCCATACTAAAGTTTCAGAACCACCGATAAATTCCTACAGAGTTAGCATGTCATAAAGGCTATCCATGAATCAGACTTAGCTCTTAACTTTCAGATCTCTAATTTATGTTAAAGTATTATTTGGTAGCTTATAGTAAGCCCCTACATCAATCTAAGTCACATTTCCATGTCTCTAGTCACTCTGGTCACTTTGCCTGGCACGCTCTTCAGTCCATCTTCACCCAACCGACCCCTACTCAGCCTCCATGAGTCAGTCCACACATTTGTCTAGGAGTCTTCTGAGGCCAGAGTAAGTGTTCTTCTCTCTGCATTCAAGACATTATTTTAATAATTACACAAATTTTATTGTGTACATTTGTTTTTGTATGCATACAAGAAATTTTACTGTATGCATATTTAAAAGTTGGTCTTGCTTATTAGAAATATTTATAAAATTTATTTTTTTAGTTTATAATGCTTAACACATTTTCTAGAATAAGTTAGAATTTAATAAATATTTGTGAACTAGCCTTTTAAACTAAATAGTCTATTACTAGCATTTTAATAAATATATACACATTAAAATTTAAATCCAAATGATATAATGTATTTATGCTACTTATTTATTTATTTACTTTTTACTTTGTAGTGGGTACGCAGAGCAAACTATTCACTACAAAATGTCTAACATGAAATAATGACTTCAGTTCCCAGAACTGCAGACTCTTCACCTGAATTTGCTTATCTTTAGTTCAGTACACCTCTGAAAGACATATACTTACAGTTTAATTAGAAGTATTGGATCTCAAAGGAAGCAAGGAATATGTGAAATTCATTTGCAGGAACTGTTCAAACTGCAAAAACATATTTCACATATATTTGCTTTTAGATGACCCGTCAAATTCTAAATATATCCTATTTTCCTTATTAAATATATTCACACCTTGTACAAATATGATTATGAAAGTTTTAGTAAAATATTTACTCTTATTTTATCACAAACATCAAGAATGTTCTGAAGTATGTGTGTATTTACATATTATTGTAACAAAGTACACAATGTGATTTATAATAAATCTCAGGAAAAGCTTTGCTTCTGAAATAGGCTGATTATACTCTTGTGTTGAATATGACTTTAAAATATTCTGATTGATTCCCTATTTTCTGTATTGTAAAATAGAAGATGAAAACTTGGATCTTAATATAAACCGCAGAATGAAATGTGGTTATAAAGAATGCCAGCTATCTTACTTTATTTTTATTATTATTTTTAGATATTGGCAAATGATAATTGTATATATTTATGGGGAACAAATTAATGCAAATATATATATATGTACAATGTAGAATGATTGAATCAAGCTAATAAACCTGTCCATCACTTTAAATACTTATCATTTATTCCTCCTGTCTAAGTGAAACATTCTACCTTCTGACCAGCATCTCCCCATTTCCCCCACTTTCCAATCTCTGGTATACACCATTCTGATTTCTATTTCTATGTGTTTGATCATTTTAGATTCCACATATGAGTGAGATCATGCAGCTTTTTTTCTTCTATGCCTGGTTTGTTTCACTTAACATAATACCCTTCACGTTTATCCATGTTGCCAAAGATCGGTGTACAAGGATTCCCTTTTCTCCACATCCTTGCCACAGACACGTAGACCAATGGTACCGAACAAAGAGACTGGAAGTGCACTCACTCATTTATAGACAGTTGATTTTTGACAAAGGTGTCAAGAATGTACAAAGGCAAAAGAGTAGTCTTTTCAGGAAAGGATGTTAGGACAACTGGGATATCCATATGTAGAAGAATGAAATTAGACCCCTATCTCATACTACATACTAGAATCAACTCAAAATGCATCAAATACTTAAATGTAAGACTTAACAAAATGAAATCACTGGAAGAAATCATAGGGAAAAACTACAACATTGGTCCAGGCAATAATTTTTATTTTTATTTGGATTTGATCCTAAAAGTTAAGGCAAGAAAATCAAATATAGAAAAGTGGGATTTCATAAAATAAACAAGCAACCACAACAAAACAGAATGTGAGGCAATCTACAGAATGGAAGAAAACATTAGTAAGCTGAATATCTTGTAAAGGGTTAGTATCCCAAATATATAAGAAACTCAAACAATGCAATAGCACAAAAACAAAAACAAAAAACCTATTAAAGATGGGCAAAGGACCTGAATAGACATTTCGCAAAAGGAAACATGCAAATAGCAAACAATGCTGCTCTGTGTATGGAGGAGTCATTCTTTTATTCCTTTGCTTTCCTAATAAACTTGCTTTTACTTAAAAAAAAGGTGAACAGATATATGAAACAAATGGTCAATATCGCTCATTGTTAGTGAAATCCAAATTAAAACCACAATGAGACATAACCTCACAAAAGTTATTATCGAAATTATTATTATCAAAAATATGAAAGATAATAAGTGTTGGGGAGGTTGTGGAGAAAACAGATGCCTTAGTTTAAATCAATAATATTATATCGAGAGTTCTTAAAGAAATAACCAGTTGCCAATACTGTGGTCTAAAAGAGAGTTAGATGAAAGGCAAAAGTGAATATAAAAAGGAACCCACAATTTGTGGGAAAGAAAAATCTGAAAATAAACACAGTACTGTATGATTTAAATGGTCATTAATTTCTAGGAGAGGTGATTTGTGTGTGTGTGAGTGTGTGTGTGTGTGTGTGTGTATGTGTGTGTGTAAGAGAAGAGCTATGAAAAAATATTTTGCCTGAAATTCACTTGAGCAAAACCTGATAAAGTCAAATTTATCCTTATAAACTTACTCAAAGTTTACTCTGCAAGAAAAGTTAAATTCTTTTTTGGCTGAATTAGATGTTAGGTAAAATAACTCTTCTTAATTTTTCCCCAAAGTTTACTTTTCTCTTTTTAAAAAATAGTAATCCAAATGCTCTTAGTTTGTTTTCTAATGTTTTCTGCCAAGCCAGCAAACAGAATGCAAATCCAGAGCTCAAAGATATCTTATAAATGTATGAGCCATTCTTATGGTTATACCATTTAGTTATTGCATCTATTCACTGCAAGGAGTTTATCTGGGGTTTTTAGTTTTCTTACCACCTGCATTTTCTGGGCACAACACAATGTAATTGTAAAATCATAAATATCTTACTAACATGAATTAGCCAATTCAAAATTATGTCAATCCAGTGGAGGAAAACTCTCCCAAACTGTTCTAAAAAATTGTGTCCCTTATCAGGTATATATATAGATTAGAATTAATTATGTTATCCAGAAAAATGTTGTCTATCTATGATTGAAAATCTAGAGTCATCACATATAACACATTTTTGCCTTTTAGGAACAGGAAAAATTACAGGTATAGATATATATAATATATATAATAGGTATATATAATATATAATAATATGTTATATACGATAAAATATATATTCTAAAATATAACATATTTTATTTTGTAATAATATAGATTTTATTTCTATTTGTAATTTTTATGGGTACATAGTAGGTATATATATTTCTGGGACACATGAGATATTTTGATACAGGCTTGCGATGCATAATAATAACATCAGGGTAAAGGAGGTATCCATCACCTCAAATATTTCTCCTTCTTTGTGTTATAAACAATCCCATTACACTATTTCAGTTATTTTAAAATCTACAATAAATTTTTGTTGACTATAGTCACCTTATCAGTTATAGCAAGCTATAGTAGTTTTGTAATGTGTTTTGTTTACATGTCTATCTCTTTCACTAAATAGTTGGCCAGGTAACATCAAAGTATTATATTATCTTCATGATGCACCTACATTATTTATTACTGTATTTAAGTTTCTTTTCCAGTTTTTGCCAAGCAATTTTAAATCTGTAGAAGTAAGCGACCAATACTGATTACTCAGGCTCTTAAAATATTCTCAAAATTATAGTTGCAAGAAATTATCGATTAATATAGAACACACAACATGGCACCAACTCTTGACTGTCTAAAGAGCAAACTATACTAAATATAGAATCAAAAACATATCCTACAATTAGCCAAAATCTATCAAAAACAAAATACTTACAGAGATTTCCATTGAATTTTCCACAGAAAAAATGCCAAAATCTAATATTATGTGATTAGACAAAATTAAAAATAACACTTCTTAAACACAAATAGCTTATACCAACAAATTCTAAGAAAGATTAGAATAAATTATGCTATCCAGAAAAATGTTTTTTGTTAATGTTCCTATAATGTTTTCTATTTATAATTGAAAATCTAGAGTCATCACATATAATGTATTTTTGCCTTATAGAAACAGAAACAATTATAATAGTCCCTCCTTATCCATGGGGGATACATTCTGAGACTGTCAGTGGATGTCTGAAACTAGGGATGGTACTACATTCTCCATATACTTGTTTTTCTTATGTATACACACCTGTGATAATGTTTAATTTATAAATTAGGCAGGGTAACAGATTAACAACACCAATAATAAAATAGAACGATTATAACAATATGCCAGCATCACTACTCTTGCACTTTGGAGATACTAGGTAAAATAAGGGTTATTTGAAGACTAGCACTCACTGCAATATTGCTACATTCTATCTGATAACCTAGGTGGAACTAAGGGACTGGTAGCATATGTAGCATAGATATGCTTGACAAAGGGATGGTTCATGTCCCAGATGGGAGAGAGTGGGGCAGTGTGAGATTTAATCATGCTACTGAGAATGGCACAAAATTTCAAACTTACAATTGTTTATTTCTGGATTTTTCTATTTAATATTTTTAAACCATGGTTGACTGTAGGTAACGGCAATGGTGGAAGACAAAACCACAGATAAGGGGTGACTGACTACTATAATAATGCCTAGGATTTCTAGGACAGCACATATAATTTACTTCCATTTGTCTCTTTTTATATCTATCCAAACCTTATCATAAATTGCTATAATATTGTGAAAATCACATTTGTTCATCTAAATATTGATGTGTTTTTTGTTAACGAATTCTCATTATCATATCATAATTCTCAGTCTTCTACTAATAATGCAAAAGTACTAATTCAATAATAATTTTAACAAATTTATTCACCTAAATGTGTACTGGAATTTTACTTTGAAGCTGAATGCTTTACTTCCATTTACCCAACATTTGCATATATAGTGCTTAAATTATATACACAAACTTTTATTAATTATACCTATACTTCTGAAGAATACTGCATGTGGATACACAAAAGCACATTGAAGAACACAGTGTAATATACAAATATATTTCCTTAATCAAATAAACCTATCAGTTTCATATTGTTATATATATTATTAAATCCACATATTTACAGGGCAGTAAAAATAAACTTGACTGTTTTTAAGATCACTATGGAAGACAATAAAGCATTTTATACTTGATTTCAATTTTACAGAAATATAATTTATGTTAGAAAAACTTGCCTATTAATGGTCAGATTGTTTGGTACTCTTGAAAAACCTGTAACACTGATTTGTCAGGTAGATTCTTATTTTTCTATACCCAAGAATATTTATAATTAAATTCTTAGAAACAAAAGCAAAAACTAGAAAGCAGAGCTATAGTAAAATGATTTTTAACTATACATAATATAAACAGCACTGAGCGATGCAAATTATTGTTGGTATATTCAAGTTAAATTAAAAACGAAATTGAATATCATAATATTTACAGTAGTTTCAGCCAGATTCATTGCTTTTTTGTTT
Organism: Pan paniscus; assembly: GCF_029289425.2. NCBI lineage: Eukaryota > Metazoa > Chordata > Mammalia > Primates > Hominidae > Pan > Pan paniscus. The sequence continues at coordinate 61,054,976 of NC_073249.2, forward strand.
GCACTACATGAGCATTCTGTGTATGCTCTGGGTATTTAAAGCTGCATATATTTGTGCATATGACAGAACCAATTTATATGTTTAGATCCTCAGCTGTGTTTTTGCAATGTAATTACAAGTAAGGTTTAATATTTTGTAAATGTTTAAATAAATGTAAAAATAGAAAAATCCTGAAGTCACATTACAGAATAGCAATTACATTTCTGAATGTTAGCTTGTCTTTTCTTAAATGGTGTATTGAATAAATGTATAATTTCTTAGATTATTTGATATGTATGTCCTTATCTAGCAAAGGTTTCATATTGATAACAGGAACATGTGAAAAATTCTTAAAAGAACATTTTAAAAATGATGCTACAATCATTTATTGGGCAGTCCCATCTTGTCTGCTTATATTATTTTGTATACTGTTGTGTGGCTGCTGATGTGAAAGTAAGAATTAAAGGACTTAAATTAAAAAAAAAACAACTCTGTACTTATTTTTAGTACAAGTTCTGCCTGTTTTAACTTAGAAAAAAAATCAACTTTTTGTTCTGGGGTAAAGTTATTCCTTTATGTATGCATATAGCATCATCATTGTGATTCTTAGTCAATATATCTTGACACTGATATAATTCCTGTGACCTTTCTAATACTTCTCATGTTTCTATCATGTTTCTATTTAGTGTTCAATAAAGTGACTGCAGTAACAGAAATCCTTTGCTTATATTGAAGTTGTCTGCTTCCCCCCTTCCCATAGGGAAAATCATTGTACAAATCTCGAAATACTATTAGATGAAATAAATTTTTAATGTACTCAATATCTGATAATTTATGCATGAATTACTTATTTTGTAAGTTACACATTAGTATATCTGTACATCCCCTGGTCAATTTTTAGAAATATTCTTCATTTTTAGATCACTTGGAGTTCTTTATACTGTCGCTCTTAAGTGCTCCACAACTCCATTACATTTGTATTCTCACATTTTTATCCAATCTCTAATTTACTAATAGGATCTTCTTTTTAAAGGGAAAAACATTTTTCAAAAAATATATTTTTATGTCTTCTAAGTGCATTATCAATAATCACATCCTTGTCAAATAATGCACTCAAATTTGAATCTTTAGTTGACATCTTCAAGATAAGTTTCTATTGATTTCTCCTTCAGTCTCCAGTGCTCTCTTCCCTTGGCCTATGGCTCCAGATACCTCTGTTTTGTTTGTTTGTTTGTTTTTGCCAACCCTGGAATAGTCTTTCTTGGTCTTGCGTATTCCTCATTCCCTAACAAAGTCTATTTCTATTATAATTGTTTCTATCTATTTTAAGTCATTACTATCCCTCTTTTGAATTGCTGCAGATTTTTTCATTACTATTCTCGTTGTCCCTGGCATTTTCTCCTTCTGAAATAATATTCTGTGAGAATCTTGCAATTGTTTATTTACCTTAGCTTACCCCTTGTGTCATGGTATTAAAATTGCCAATTCACTTGTCTTTTACACATGTCGACAAGGAATTCATAGGAGGTGATACCGTGTCTTTCTCATCATTATATTACTAGCACAAAGTAAAATGTGTGAAACATAGTATAAGCAAAAAATATGTTTTCAATGAATACCTTCCTTGGTCTTCTATTCAAATTGCTGTCTTGGGTTTGTCTATGCTTTCATCATCATATTTCTCAAAATAATATAATTACCAATTGCTTTCATTGCTTTATGAACCACACACTTTAACACCATGCAACATGGATTTTGCTGTTATTATATTTAATCTGCTCTTCCACAAACTGTCAATGTTGCAATGCTATTATTAACTGACAATTCTCTGTATTTTATTGCTAAAATGCAGAAGGCAAAACAAATTGCCATCTTCCCCAAACCGAATTCAACTAACATCAAGTTAGTATGCATATTGGATTCTATTTCCTCCTAGGCTCTTATGTAGAAGGTGATTAACAAGTTTTTAATTAATTAATTCAATATATATCATTGAATTCCTGCTATGGGATATGGACTTGAAAGAGAACTGAGGCTAGAGAAGTGGCTAAAGTGGATACTGAATCCACATTAAGTTTATGTTAAAGTTAGAATATATAGTTATAGGTTAAATAAGTGAAAAATAATATACCTTATAAAGAGGGAAGAACCAGAGGCTTTCTGGGATATAACATAGGAGACCTAAATCTTTGTAGGGGTTAGGAGGAAAGTACAAAATCCTGAAAGTGTGGAAGTTAGTGAAGACATGATTTATTTAAAAAAAAAAGATTGAGAGCTTATAAACCTGAATGAAAGAATGGCTGCATAAAATTAGAACAAAGAGTTTCATTTGGTACAACTTCTATTTGAGGTGCTAGTGAACACTTAAGTGTCAAGTTCTGAGAAATAGTTAAATATAAGGGTGTGTGTCTCAAGAACTAGATCTGGACTATAGAAGTAGATCTGGGTGACTTCAGTATGAGATGACAATAGGTTACTTGAGAGTAGGTGCCTTCATCTGTGGAAGCTTTAATGAGTGAAAATTAGAAGGCCTTAATTGTAGTTCTAATCATTCCCCAACATTAACCAGTAAGCAAATGAAGAGTGTGTGATATGCAGCCAGAGAGACAGATGGAAAACCACGTGAAGGTATTTTACGGGACGCAAAGAAATAAATGTTTTCAGAAGAAAGATGTCAACAGTTCTAACATTTTGAGGGGGTGAAATTTGTAATAATTGAAAATTGTCCATTGAATCCCTTGTCATGGATTTAATAAAACTAGCTTTGTTTAAATAAAGAGAATGAACATGAGGATGTAATGAGATGCTTTGAGGTAGCTGAGGACAGGGAAAAAAAGTAAATGTAAACACTTTTCAAAGAAATTTGGACGTTAGAAGGAGAATAGAAGATCCTGGTGTCTGCAGGGATACTGAGGGAAAAAAGCCAATAAAGGGAAATGTGTGTAACCATAAGTGGAAAAGAAGCTCATTGAAATGTTTAGGTGGCTGAAAAAGACTGGATATGAATAAAAGCACAGATGGTTACATTGAAATTAGGAGAAGAGAATCTTGTTACACCATAATCAAAAAGAATTAGGAAATAATGGCTTCAAGTACTGTACCTGTGTTTTGCATATTTAGTAGCAGGAAACTGAATAAAATAAAATAAAACCAATAAAAACTCTGCCCCCAAAGAACCTTTCCTTTTTTAAAACTTTTTCTTTGAAAATATGAAAACTTTATTAATTACTATTCATATTTATGTAAAAAATGAAATTGAGGTGGAGGGACTTGGATCTATGACGGGAGATAGTTGATAAGCTTAGCGAAATTAAATTGCTGGAGAGTGTGGAGGCAATATTGGAGAGTAAATGTACAGATGCTGTGAAAATGTCTTAATTAGCACTGAATAGGTCAGTGATGAAGACATACAGTTGGTTCTGTCCAACATTTTGTTTTGTTCATCTTTTTTGATAGAAGACAGTTGATAAACTGAAATTAGTATTTGGGTAAATTAGTCATTGCTTGGTTGTAGTGCAAATTCTAAGTTGAGCATTTTCTTTCATTACACTGAATTCTAACAGTAACACTTCACTTTTTATGAAGTACTAATTACTCATGTACTTGTATTTTAATTTTTTATTGATAAATATTTTACATAAAGTAAAAATACACATGTATTTGATGTCCTCTGTAATGCTTTTAAATACATTCTTACAACTATGTAAACCACACTGCTATCAAAATATAGAAAACACCCATTGGCCTAAAAAGATTCTTCATGAACATTCCTTCCATTTCGTCACTTATAAAGACTTCTACTATATTGATTTCTATCAAAATGGATTGGTTTGACACATTCTAGTATTTTACAAGGATGGAATTCTACAGCATGTACTCATTTGTATTTGCTTCTTTCATTCCTCATAATAATCAGGATATTCATTCACATTGCTTCATGAATCAGTAATGTATTTATTTATTCTTACATCATATATCACAATTTGATTATCCTCTTTTGGTGAATCAATATTAAGATAGTTTTCAATTTAAGGCTATTACATTAAAAAGTGCTTTAAATGTACATGCCTTAGGATTTCTGTTTCCATTTGTCCCGTGTACATACTTAGGAGTGGAAATGCTGTCATAGGGTTATTTTGCTAAAAGTACATAAGGCACTGAATGTCAGTTTTTTTTCTAAAGTAATTTTTCTACTTTATACTTCTGTTAGCAATGTTTGGAGATTTCTTCTTCCACATCTTTTTTTTTTTTTTTTTTTTTTTTTTTGAGACAGAGTTTCACTCTTGTCACCCAGGCTGGAGTGCAATGACAGGATTTCGGCTCACTGCAACCTCTGCTTCCAGTTTCAAGCAATTCTCCTGCCTCAGCCTCCCGAGGTAGCTGGGATTACAGGCACCTGCCACCGCACCCGGGTAATTTTTTTTTGTGTGTGTGTATTCACGTGACATGCGGTTTCACCATGTTGGCTAGGCTGGTCTTGAAATCCTGACCTCCGGTGATCCACCTGCTTCTGCCTCCCAAAGTGCCGGGATTATAGCCATGAGCGACCGCACCCGGCCTCTTGTTCCACATTCTCATCAAAAATTTTTGTCAGTGCTTATTCCATTTTATTGGGATTGTTTGTCTTATTTTTCATTTCTAGGATATCTAAATATATTTATATGCTTTGGAAAAAAGTATATATATATAAAGTAATTCTGTATATATATATATAGAGAGAGAGAGATCTCAATATCTAGAAAGTGTATATTTAGAGAAAGAAAGACTTCTATATAAAAATATATGTTATATAGAGAGAGGTTTATCTCTGTGTATAGAGATAAACATATATATAGTTGGCTATGGTAAAATGCCACAGTCTAGGTGATTTAAAAAAACATAAATTTATTTCTTAGACTTCTGAAGGCTACAGGTCCAAGATGATGGTGTTAACAGATATATATATAATACATATACTCCCTTATATGTGTTTTGCCTATGTCTTTTAAAAATATCCTTTGGTGAGCATAATATTTTAATTTTCGTGGAAAATTTATGCTATCTATATTTTTTGCTTTCGGGTCCAATTTAAGAAAATTGGCCACCACAAGTTTTGGAAGCTATTGTTCTCTATTTTCTTCTGAAAGCTTTATAATACTTATATTTATATTTAGCTCAATAATTCATCTCACATTAGTTTTTGTTATATGGTGTGAAGTAAAGAATGAGGTTCAATTTTTTTTTCTATATGTAATACATTTTTCTAGTAATTTTGTTACTGGAAGTTCTGCATTGGAATGGATCCTTTAACCAAGGAGATCAAGAGCCAGAGCTGTGGACTGGCAATCTCAGTTCTTTTTAAAGTGAGCAAAGAACTGCAAACTAACACCAAAATGCAAGCTCAAAACAAAGTTTATTGAAGCACAGCAATAAACTCTCAGTAGGAGAGCAGGCTGAAGTGAAATCAGCCCCTCTTTATAGAGCTCAGGGTACTTTTATGGGCTTTGAGGAGAGGAGTTGAGGCTTGGACTGTGTTTGAGTGACAGAATGAAGTCATTTGATTGGAAGTTTATGATTATATAACTGAAGTTAAACTGTGCATGTTTTTGTCCATAATTCCTTAAGAAAAGCCTATTCAGGGGGCAAAAATTGCATATAAATTGCATATAATGACTGTATAATGAGGATGGGGTTACCTGAGGTTACAGCCTAGATGGACTGGACATGTGCCATTTTAGTGGATTTTCATCTTTGCCCCAGGTTTTCATTGTCCAGGATGTGCTGGCCACAGATGTTACCACAAACTCCATCCATTACTTTGGGGTTAAGGTGGTCTTGCGGCTGAACTTAGGTGGTGCTGGGCCTGTCTTAGTGACAGCCCCTCTGCTTTCTTCTCTCACACCTTCCCAGCTGCTGATGTCTGTCTAACTACTTAATATTTCCCCCTCAAGAGAAAAGAGACCCAATTCTTTGTGTATATGGATGATGACTACTCTGGCTACTTCAACCTGGCAGAAGGGCAGTGGTTTGACAGGGCCCCTCCTCTTGCTTTCTTTCTGCTGGGAGGTTGGGCAGAGGAGTGTGATGATGGTCCAAGGGGCCATGAGACATGATTGGAACTTCATGGTAACCTTGTAGGAGTATTTGGAGTTTTTTGGATTCTAGACGGGAAGAAACAAAACAAATTCATAAATTAAGTAAGTATGGCCTAAAAACTACAAGTAGTAAAAAGACTACTATAGGACTGAGAAAGGGAGTTAACTAGCAAAATGAGGACCAGATGTTGAAGTTTCATCAGTCAAAGCTTCCCAAAAATCCTTCCTCCACAAATTTTTGACCTTGCATTATGCAAATTACCTCTTGATTGGTCATGAAAGAATCTAAAGCTCATTGGTTTTGTAAGACTATGCCTGCTAATGAAGTGATCTGTTCTTGAATGGTATTGATTTGGTCAGCTAGATAAATGATTCATTGAATAATTTCTACAGAGAGTTTGGGGCAGTAAAAATGGAGTTGAGGACTCCAGCTCCTGTTCCCATACCATTCAGAATGTCAATTGCAGCCAATGCTGTTAAAATGTCCCTTTTGGCTCTAGCTATTGAGTGTGTACAGGGAAGGGAATGCTATTGTTGATGACAGTGAATTTGGGTAAACTAGGGTGCAGGTTCCTGTCCAGCCAGCAGGTAAGCAGAGATATGCCCTGTCTCCACACAGAAAGTAGATGGGATTTGCCAGGTTAAGACAATGTCAACAGTGATATTGAAGTGTGACTCACACACCATGCTGTGTGAGTCAGCTTCAATACACTCATAAGTGGAAGCCGAGGCCATGCCAGGTAATGGGGAAAAACAGGCAGGACTTGATGGAATGAGAGAGGACTTGAAGACCCAACTAAAAGAAGGAATGGTGGCATCCCAGCCAATAACATGAAATTTTGGGGAGCTGAGTTTTTTGCAATTATTATTTCACCTGGAATTATGTGGCTGAAATCAGAAGTTGTGATGTCTAAAAGGACATTCTGGTTAGGGTTTGGGGCAAATAGTAGTACCAAAGTAGCTGACTTGTTTCTCTATGGTTGGTTATGTTAGGGGGATTGGGGAAATGAATAAAATAGAAAGCAGATTCAGAATAGTAAGTATGTCCATATTCTTTTTTGTCAATGATTAAGTTGACCCACAGTCGGGTGGAGGATAGGGCAAAAGTATGATCACAAGCCTGAGAAATATTAGGAAAAGATCCAAGTGATGGATCGACAAAGATATGAGACAAAAAAGTGCTTGTCCTGCAAGCATTACAGATGAGAATACAGGTCCTTGGAGGTAGTAATGGTTTTGTTGGTAGACTATTGAGGAGTATGTGATTGACTGTGGCCTTGACCTTGGGATTGATAGCCCATCCTGGTGGGTCAAAATAAGTGGGGGCTGGGAAGGTTTCTAACTGACTCCATTCAGAAGCAGGAATGGGAATGGTTAATAAACTTCACTAGGGGAGGTGTTAGTGCAGACTCAAGAATATTTGTGAGGTTTTGTAGTCTATTTAAAACCTCTTGGATGGTAGGTCAATACGAGTGTTGGGAAAAGATGTTAGAATGATTGTAAGGGTTAATATAGTTAAGAGAGCAAAAGTATTGGTTACTGATTTTAAAAGAGCCATTTTAGCATTTAAAAAATGATTCCACCCACTTGAAAGGAGGCAATTGAATTGCAAATATGTGAAAATAATCATAACAATCCAGCTCAGAGCCTTTATGCAAAAAGGCACCAGAGAAATTCAGAGGGCATTACTTATCTTTTGGCTGTCTTTATATAGATGCTTAAGATCCTCTAAAGTCTCACAAGTGTATTCGTCTGTGGAGGCATCATCAATTTTGGCAGCCATCCATGGTTTTATGCAGGAGTGATGGATCCAGCTGGCAATCTCTGGCACTTTAATAGCTGTGGGAGAAGAAAGTAAAACAGGATATGGTCTTTTCCAAGCATGTTGGAATTGGGAAGCAGGAGAACCATACTTCCAGGTTTTGGTAAGTACTGAAGTTCCTGGGCATAAAGATTAAGAGCAGGCCTTGGGGAAGGAAGATTTTTTTTATTCTGTATTCCTGTAAGGCCTGCTGAAACTGTTCAAGGGAAGTGACATATGTGACAACGGAGGAAGTATCAATGTCAACAAGATGATATCCTTGCAGTAATAGCCTGCCATAAAGCATTTCATAGTGGCCAAGGTTGAGAGTGGCCTTTGGAGCCATCCTGACTCTAAGGAGGGCTATGGGGAGATCTTCCTTCCAATTTTGGGAAGTTTCCTGAGTTATGTTTCTTAGGGTATTTTTAAAGTATTGATTGGCTTTCTCTACTTTTCTGAGGATTGAGGCCTCCAAGCAAAATGGAGGTGGTATTTAATCCACAAGGTTTTGGAGATTTGTTGAACAACACAGGAAACAAAAGCAGGTGTGTTGTCACTTTCAAGGAACAATAAAAGTCCAAACCTGAGAATAATCTCTGATAGAAGTTTTTGAGCAACCTCTGAGGCCCTCTCAGTTCATGAAGGGAAGGCCTCAACCCAGCCAGTAAAAGTATCCACAAACATTAAGATATATTTATGTCCTTGGTATGGAGGTACCATAGTAAAATCCATTTGCCAGTCTTCCCCAGGGTAGGACCCATGTTTTTGAGTGGAACTAGTTAAAGAAGGTGTTTTGTTTCCGTGGGGATTGTTGGTTATACACACAGGGCACAAGGAAACTACCCTACTGACAACACGGTATAGTCCTTTTCCAAGAAGATTGGTGTAACCATTTGAAATAAGGCATCTCTCCCCAGGCGGCTGGCTTCCTGAGGAGACTTGATAAATTTCCATTAACAGGACTGTGCCAGGTGAGTTAAAGAATTGTTGTGGTACCATCCATCTGGATCTGGGTGAAACCCATGGGCAATAGCTTACTTGATTTCATCTGGAAAGTAGACAGGTGGAGGAAGGGGCTGGAGAGAGGAGACCAGGGTACTTTGGAGAACCAGAGACTGCAAGGACACTTGGCGAGCACTCTGGTCCACAAACTGGTTTCTCTTAGCCACCTCATTCATTCCCCTCTGGTGGCCTTGGTAGTGTACTACAGTCACTAGGTAGGGCTTAATAATTGCCTCTTAAAAGAGAGAGAATTTGAGGCCCATACTTGATGGGGCTGTTGTAGGCATTTAGGTAGCCATGTTCCTTCCAAATGGCAGCACGGGCATGTAAAAAAAAGGAAACTTGGAGTCAGTTTAAACATTAAGCAACTTGTTTTCAGCCACAGTTAAGGATTGGGCTAGAGCAATTATTTTAGCTAACTGGGCTGAAGTTCCTGGAGGAAGAGCTAGGGCATCAATGACCTGTGTTAGAGAGACCACAACATAGCCAGTCTTTCTAGTGCCCTCATAAACAAAACTGCTCCTATCTGAAAACCAGATTTCTTCAAGGTTCTGTAAAGGTATGTCAGTTAAGTCTGGTTGAGGCATCGTAAACTGTGATACTATGTCCTCAGACAAGTGGACAGTCTAGTCTTCCTCAGGGAGGGGGAGCAGAGTAGAGGGATTTAAGGAAGGGCAAACTGAAACTTTTAGATCTGGATTTTCTAAGAGCAGAGCTTGGTATTTAAGGGTTCTGCTGCCCGTTAGCCAGAAATGGCCTTTTCCTTCTAGAAGGGAAGTGACCTGATCAGAAATGTATACAGTGAGAAGCTATGTTAAAATAAGTTTAGAGGCTTCTTCTATTAGCAGGGAGAGAGCCACAATAGCCCTTAGACAACTAGGCCATCACTGTGGCACTAGGTCCAGCCTCTTTGACAGGTATCCAACAAGTCTTTGGAGGAGTCTTAGTTCTTGCAAGTATGCCCCAAGAGCAATTCCTTGCTTTCCTGCTATGTGGAGTTGAAAAGGCCAATTGACCTTAGGGATTCCTAAGGCTGGAGCCTGGGATAGTAGAGCCATTAGCTGCTGAAAGGCTTGTATTTGATTTGGACCCCAAATTAAAGGCTCAGAGTCAAAATGACCTTTTAAAGCCTTGTAAAAATGGCTGAGTCCTTAAGCTGTAATTGGGGATCCAAAGTCTATAATACCCAGTGAGACCTAAAAAAGCTTGAAGTTTCTTCTGGGTAGTTGGCTCAGGCAGGTCTAGAATTCCCTGGACTCTGTCAGGGGAAATTCTTCATTCTCCAGGGGAGCAAACAACTCCAAGGTTATTGACTTCTTGCTGAGCTAGTTGAACCATTGATGTGGAGACTTTATATTCCTTTAGGCCAGGAAGTTTAGGGTCTCTGTGGCATGGGTTAGTGCCTTTTCCTGGGTGAGTGAACAGATAAGGAAATCATCTATATATTAGAGAATAGTCCTTTCCTCTGGATGTAACTCTTGGCCCAGTGCTGGGCCAAAATGGTGGGGGTTGTTCTGGAACCCTTGGGGCAGGACAGTCCAAGTAAGATGTTGTCCTTCACCCCCTTCCTCATGCCATTCAAAGGCAACGAGAAGTAGGACTGAGGATTCAAGAAATGTTAAAGAATGCATCTTTTAAGTCTAAAACAGTAAACCAGGAGGGTGTACTAGGGTTGTTTCCCAGTAGGCTATAATGATTTGGAACTACTGGGTGGAGAGGTACTATGGCCTCATTAGTAATTGTCCAATTTTATGCTAACCTATATTCCCTGTTAGGCTTTTAAACAGGCAGAATGGGAGTTTACAAGGGAAATATAGGGAATGAGAAGCCTATGTTTTAAAAACTTAGAGAAACTAGGGAGTGAAGTTCCTTTTTAACTTCTGAAGGAATTAAGCAGTGCCTTTTATTAGGGAAGGAAGTTGGGTCATTTAAAGAGAACAGTGCAGGGGTGGCCGTAATGGCCTTGCTTGGCATTCCATAAGCCCAGGCCTGGGGATTAACAGGCAACTTGATTAAGGCTTGATTATCTGATATGGGAGGAGTTTCTAGCATTAAAAGCTAGAGCGGGGAGACAGCTTGATTCCCAAGACTAGGTGAGTTCCCAACTTATTCATGTCCCTTCCCAGGAGTGGGCGGGGGCATTCTGGTGTGACCAAAAAAGGAATGAGTAAAGGTCTAACCTTCCCAGTAGCGATATAGAGGAGGAGTAAAAGACTTGGTGTTTCATTTACCTGAGACTCCCATACACTGCCAGGAGTTAGGCAAGAAGGGTCTGGAGAGGGGAATTTGGATTGGGGCAGAAATAGGTGCCCATCTGGGGACAGAAATAGTTGGGGTGAAGTGTTCCTGCATTGGCATAAAAACAACCACCTTTTATTTGGCATGCTAAACAATGGTGGAAGAATTGTAAGAGGAACTCAATAAAGCCAGACAGAGAGGTGGCAATGCAGCAGTCAAAAACAGAAGGGGAAGTAGGTAAAGAAGCTTGTAATTCCAAATAACGAGACATACCTGAAAGCATCCGAGTCAAGGCCCCAAAGATGCTAATAGGAGTCCTGTGTTGCAATGGATCCTTTAACTGAGATCAACAGAGCCAGAGCTCTGGACCAGCAATTTCAGTTCTTTTGACAGTGAGCAAAGAATTGCAAACTAACACCAAAATGCAAGCTCAAAGCAAAGTTTATTGAAGCACAGCAATACACTCTCAATAGGAGAGCGGGTTGATTTCTGAGAAGTGAAATCAGCTCCCCTTAACAGAGCACAAGGTGCTTTTATGGGGTTGGTGGGGAGGAGTTGAGGCTTGGGCTGTGTTTGAGTGACAGGATAATGTCAGTTGATTGGCAGTTTATGGTTTTATAACTTAAGTTAAACTCTGCATGTATTTTACCCATAATTCATTAAAAAGCCTATTCAGGAGGCAAAACTGCATGTAAATTTTATTATAATGCCTGTATAAGGAGAATGGGGTTACCCAAGGTTACAGCCTAGATGGACTGGGCATGTGCCACTTCAGTGGATTTTCATCTGTGCCCCAAGTTTTCATCTTCCAGGATGTGCTGGGCACAGACTTTACCACAAACTCCATCCATTAGGGCAGAGTTAGTGTGGTCTTGGGGCTGAACTTAGGTGGTCCAGGGCCTGTCTTTGGACAGCCCTTGTGCTTTCTTCTCTCACTCCCTCCAAGCTGCTAATATCTGTGTTACTATCTAACAATTTATTTCAAGGATTTTCCTTTTTCATTTAAATAGCTCTGGCATGATGTTTATAATATTATTGACCAGGTAAGTGTCTGAACATATAAATGGCTTCTGCATTTTTCTTTTGTTATGTTAACACTATAGTCTCTTGATAATTATAAAACTATGATGTCTTACAATCAACTGGTATAATCTCTCTGCTTGACTTATTTTTTTCAAGAATGACTAATGTTCTTTAAGTATAAGATAAATTTCAAACACAGCTTGCCAATTTCTGCAAGTAGACTGCTAGAATTTTGAGATAAATATTGGAATAAAATGACATATTAACAATTGTGAATCTTTCTATTTATGAAGACTGATTAATCTCTCAATTTGTATTCTTTTTAATTCTTTTTAGTATTATTCAGAAATACATTGGTTTCTTTTCCTTTGAGTAGATACCCAATAGTGGGATTGCTGAATTGAATGGTAATTCTATTTTTAGATTTTGTCATAACGTAAAATTTATTTTTAAAGTTCAAAGAACACTGAACCAAGAACTTACTAGCATTTAATTTAATCAAAATATATTACATGAAAATTATAAAATATGCTTAAATAATATAGTTTATATTACATTTATATGGATTCAATAAAAATTAGTTTAAATATAACTGTTTTAAACCAGCATATATCTACCTAAATTCTCTAGTTATTGTTTAACAGCCAGGAATTGTTCTTATCTTATTCTATTGAATATGTCAACTTTGGTTATCTAACTTTCATTAGTAAAGTAAGCCCTTACTTTCACTGCTTTGAAATTTGTTGTTGGAAAAAGTTAAATGTGGGTATTGATTTTTCTTCATGCGCGTTCTAATTGCTTATTTCCTGCACCAGTTGATATAATTGTGCATTAATGATTTCTTGTTCCTTCGTTTTATTACTGGTCTGTAAATGTTTCTCAGATAAGCTAAAAATAGCATGCTTTAAAATAAAGATCTAAAACTAATGCTGTTTTTCTAAGTCCTTGTTTTTCAAATAAAAGACATAAATGTAAACAAATGGAAAAAATTGGCAAATTATGACTTCCTCTTTACACAGAGAAATATCTCTTTTCATTCTTCTTTCTCCTTCCTTAGCCCTGACTACCCATATTATGGGCTCCATGCAGTAGGAGCGACTGTATCCTTACTTCTCTTCCTCCACAAGTCATAGAAAGATTCTATGATCTGGGTTTACAAGACATGAAAAGGAAATCAATATATGTAGAACTACCTTCTGCATTCATTGCAAAACCCAATTTTAATATTATTATCCCATACAAACTAAAATAATAATTTGATGTTCAAAGCATAACAGCGAGCTCATAATTATTGTAACTAGTGTTCTGTTTCTTGAAGCACCATCTATTTGATTCAATGAGGGAAAGCAAATAATGAGTTGAGAAACACTGTAGCTAAAACACTGCTATCTGGAGGGTCTTGTCGTGACCCAGCGTAAATTCACTCTCTTCCTTCTCTAGATTTTGTTTATCCTCCCTTTTGTAAAACTACACCTTAATTCCCATCAGACTAGTAACCCGTTCTTTAATGCCAAAATGTCCCGGGTTTTTTTTTTTTTTTTTTAAGTCTAAAGAAAGATGTTTATTTGTTTTATAATGAACATTTCAAAGCTGTATGTATAAAATGTATGATTATTCAGAATTTGAATAGCTTTTTGGTTTCACCATTCTCTGTCTTTATCTTCCATTCCATCAATCAATACTGAGACAGATAGTTCAAAATATTTTTTAAGATGGTAAATACTTGGCTTAGATTTCCAGCTAATATTCAGGGTAGACTGGCCAGCTATGCTACAAATTGAACCAAAAAACCATCTCATATCTCTATGAGTTGTTACAGGATTCTGCGGAATTCCATTACCCTGCCTTTGTGAGTAGGTAAGGGACACACACAGCCCAACAGACCCACCCTTGCTATGTGAAATGGTTATTAGAGAGCATGATTTTCTCCCAGACCTCTAATTTCACTTTGATTGTGTTCCAACCTGGAAACCTCACAAAATGGTGATATGATTACATACTCATTCATAAGAGCTAATTTAAAAAAAAAAAAATATATATATATAAAATAACGAAGGAATGGAAAGTTTAGCATTTATTCTAGATAGTCAGGTGCCCAGCTAAAAATTTTGTTGGCATAGAAAAAGGGAAGAATGATTATTGAGGGAGCAATCAAGAATCACTGTCGGCTGGGCGCGGCGGCTCATGCCACCATTTGTTTACATCTATATGTCTTTTGTAATCCCAGCACTTTGGGAGGCCGAGGCAGGTGGATCACCTGAAGTCAGGAGTTCGAGACCAGCCTGGCCAACATGGTGAAACCCCGTCTCTACTTAAAATATAAAAATTAGCTGGGTGTGGTGGTGCATGCCTGTAGTCCCAGCTACTTGGGTGGCTGAGGCACGAGAATCGCTTGAACTCAGGAGGCAGAGGTTGCAGTGAGCCGAGATCGCGCTACTGCACTCCAGCCTGGGCGACAGGGCAAGACTCTTTCTCAAAAAAAAAAAAAAAAAAAAAAAAAAAGAAAGAAAAAAAAGAATCACTGTCAAAATAGTACATCACTGAAGTACATTCTGAGCGAAAAAAAAATTACATCTAGAGTTTTACATTTTTGTCTTTTCCCAGCATTACAAATTGCCACATCAACTTCCTGTTTCCTGTTGTTAATATATTTGGTGTACAATTTGCTGTAAAATGTAATTGCAGTGGAGGAAGAGCGTTGGTTAATACTGTGCTTGCTGGCACTTGCTCTATTTAGTGTAAAACATAAATTGATTACAGAGGTACAAACATGCATTGAGTTTTACATTCTTTCATAAATAGGATTCTAAAATATTGAAATGTGTTGTTTTGAATGAGCTGAATACAAAACAAAACTAGTTTATCTGAATAAAACGTGAGGAAGTGGAAAGATAATTTCTGTGGACCACTGCCCTTATAAAAATGCATTACTTTGTATATGCTGCTGCTTCTTGTATTTACATGAGAGACTTAAACATTTGATTAACTATTTTATTAAGAAAGTTATTCTTATTTCAAAATGTTGCGATATTTAAGTTTAGACATATTGAATGATAAAAGAGACAATGATAAAACTATTAATATCTTCATTGGATTTCATACAAGGAAAGAGTAAAATGCCTAGATCTCACATGCTGTGGTAACAGACAAGCAGTGTTAATACCATGAGATATTCACAAAGTAATGTTGTTACTTGATTTTTAGGCAATGAGGTTTTTTGTTGTTGTTGTTATTTTCAAAGCAAACTAATTTTTTAATTTAAAAAGTTAATTGAATTTAAGTCAGGTTAGATGGTAAGTGAATGAAGATATAAGTGAAGGACAAGTAAAAAAGAGAGAGAAATTTTATTATAATGTTTTTTTAAAAATAAATACCTATTTCAAGGTCCAAAGAAACTAGAAAAGAGTAAATAACAATTGTGGAATATCTTTGACTTTCGTATTTTCCTAGAAAGTTATACTTGTAAGAAAAAATAAATAGTAATAATCCAAATATTTCTCAAGCTTTGTTAAAATTTAACAATAAACTGTCCCATTATGCCTTTGTTATAATTTAATAATAATTGGTGATGTATTTACCTTCTAGCAAAAACAACAACCATAAAGATTTGGATTTGGTGAATTTTAGAAATCTCATGCAATGTAATTGCCAACTAACACTAGTCAAGATATAACTCAAGAAATATGATATCCTATTTTTACAAATACCATATGCCTTCCTAAATATCTAATATTGTATAAACATAACCAAAAATATGTTTAATTTTATGTTTTAACATTCTCTTTTATAAAATGTGTAGTATTAAATTTGTAATTATAAGGAATTACAAATGAACATAATAAATATTGCAGAACTTAATCACTGCAATGATTAAATCTTAAAACTGAAATCTGTTATAAGTCATTAGTATTAGGAATAACATTTTCTTTTGAAATTTTTATATATTTATGTCAATAGGATGAAATGAAAAATCCACCATTATTGTGTCAATAAAAAACAAGATATTTACCTTATGGTTGAATAGATGCAAATATAAGATAAATAATTTAAGCAAAAATAAACAAAAGCCCTACATTTCTATTTAAATTTCACATATCATTGGAACTGATCAAATGTTACAGTAACATACTTATACATATAATATGATTTCTAGTTTTTCTATTAGAAATATCTAGAAATAACAATTAAGAGACTAGAAGAGCAGTGAAATGAGTAGCTTGAATTTTGGCCTCTACCTACACTTTACCATTAAAAGTATTTTTTGATGTAAAGACTAATTCCAGAACTAGGGCAGAAAAAAACACAAAATAAGACCAAGAGATATTATTGTAGCAAAGTAAAAGGAAACTGTAAAAGACTGCTATTACTGTGGAGAAAAATATGTTCAGTGTTAGAGGCAGTTGTTAAAGGTAAGTTAGAGAAAAGATGAAGTTTCCACAGGTCAAAATGGAAAAATAAGGAAAATAAGTAATATGAATTGAAAGATATCAAATATGTTTAAATTAATGAGTTTTAAAAATATATCAAAAATAAATTTACAAAAATTAAAAAAACACAAATTTTTATTGCTCTCCTTAGGAGAATACTAGCAAATAAATTCATTATTTTGAAAAGTATTCAATAATATTTTTAAATCCAGTATTTTATATACTCTGAACAAAATAGCATATACTAAAAAGTTATATATTTCATTCTTGTTTCGAGTGTTTTAACTAATAAATGAGGAAGGAATTATGGAGTAAGAAAAGCACAATTTTCAACAACAGTTAGAAAGATAGATCTAGGCAGTGGTCATCACTAACTGTTAACTTGAAGAGAAGCTTTTTTTCAGATTAAAACGACAGCAATAAGAAAACACATACCATCACCTATGAAGTATTCTTGCTGAAAAACTGAACCAAAATCTGATTAAATCTCTAGATGTAACTATATGCTTATGTGACAAACAAGGGAAAGAGGAGAATACTAAACAACATCATTGGGATACCTTCAGTAAGAAGAATATGGATCACTCTTCTTGGCACACATCATGTTCATCCACATTCTTTGGAAAATGCAAATCATATGGTCAAGCATAATGGTATCACACAGGGCTCTATACTTAGCCCACAGGAAGGACATGCATGCTCTGGGAGGTAACAAATAATTATAAATAAATAATTTAATCTACCACAGGGCTTTTCAACTTCTTTCTGCTCACTGCACTATTTTCACCGGAATTCATTTAGATTTATTTGAAAAAATGGCAAGTTATATCTACACACCTTTAACTTGGTAAATATATGGGTAGCCACTAAACCAAGGAACGTAATTTAAAATATTCCAATGGTTTTCAGAATGAGTGATCATAAGAATCACCTTGGAAGTTGAGACAGATTCTTTAAGGATACAGATTACTTGAAAAGCTAATAATATGCAGACAGGATTGAGAATCCTAACTGTATTAGTCCGTTTTCATGCTGCTGATAAAGGCATACCCAAGACTGGTAAGAAAAAGAGGTTTAATTTTATTTACAGTTCCATATGGCTGGGGAGGCCTCAGAATCATGGCGGGAGGCAAAAGACACTTCTTACATGGCGGCAACAAGAAAAAATGAGGAAGATGCAAAAGCAGAAAGCCTTAATAAAACCATCAGATCTCAGGAAACATATTCACTACTATGAGAACAGTATGAAGGAAACAGCCTCCATGATTCAAGTTATCTCCCACCGGCTCCCTCCCACAACATGTGGGAATTAATGGAAGTGCAATTGAAGACTTGGGTGGGGACACAGCCGAACCCTATCATTCCACCCCTGACTCCTCCAAATATCATGTCCTCACATTACAAAACCGATCATGATTTCCCAACAGTCCCCCAAAGTCTTAACTCATTTCAGCATTAACCTAAAAGTCCATAGTCCAAAGTCTCTTCTGAGACAAGGCAATTCCCTTCTGTCTACCAGTCTGTAAAATCAAAAGCAAGCTAGTTACTTCCTAGATACAATGGGGGTACAGGTATTGGGTAAAAGCAGCCATTCCAAATGGGAGAAATTGGCCAAAACAAAGCGGTTACAAACCCCATGCAGGTCCGAAATCCAGCAAGGCAGTCAAATTTTAAAGCTCCAAAATAATCTATGACTTCAGGTCACAATGATGCAAGAGGTGGGTTCCCATGGTCTTGGGCAGCTCTGCCCCTGTGGCTTTGTGGGGTACAGCCTCCCTCCAGCTGCTTCCTCGGGCTGGCATTGAGTGTCTGTGGCTTTTCCAGGAGAACACTGCAAGCTCTTGGTGGATCTACCATTCTGGGTCTGGAGGATGGTGGCCTTCTTCTCACACTCCACTAGGCAGTGCCCCATTAGGGACTCTGTGTGTGGACTCCAACTCCACATTTCCCTTCCACATTGCCCCAGCAGAGGTTCTACATGAAAGCCCTGCCCCTGAAGCAAACTTCTGCCTGCGCATGCAGGCATTTCCGTACAACTTCTGAAATCTAAGCAGAGGTTCCCAAACCCCAATTCTTGACTTCTGTGCACTTGCAGGTTCAACACCATGTGGAAGCTCCAAAGGCTTGGTGCTTACACCCTCTGCCAAGGTTGGGGCTTGCACCTTTTCTTTTGTAAATTGCCCAGTCTCAGGTACGTATTTATCAGCAGTGTCAAAACAGACTAATACAGATCCCATTCCCAGAGAAAATATATTTAAATGCTAACACAATATAAAGACATTTTGCAAATATAAGAACTGTGAAAGCATAGCAATGTAAGAAAATGCTCAAGAAACCCCTGTAAATAAATGAATATGTAAACAGAAACAAAATTTACAAAGTTATGATGTAAGAAATTAGTGTGGAACTTCAAGTAGGGAGGTAGATAGAAGTGAAGGTTGTATTAATATACTGAGTTGCAGATTATTGTGTCCCTTTTCAATTTTCTATAGTTTTCATAATGGAATGCAAAGCAATTTATTGATACACAAGTAAACAATGGTTTGCTTTAATAGGGAATATTTTAATATTGGAATGCTTACCAAAAGTATTTTTGAAATGCCAGATAATATAGAACTTCTGGAGCATCTTAGTTATGTGCTAAGACTAAACTTTCTTTCTCTACCTTTATCATTGGCAAATGAATTATATATTTTTTCCTAATGAATGGTTTTTCTGTAGGTTTTTAAATTCATGCCAAAGGGGAAAGCTGTTGTAGGCAAATCTATCTTTTAATGTGCATCATAACTCAAGTAACTGTAAGTATTTTGAAGATTAATGTAATATGTAGTTACTTATGAAACTGATCCAAATTATGCATCTAGCTATAAGAAATCAGATGAAGTACTTTCTAGTACTAAGTTCTAGGAGAACAGGTACACATAAGATGAAGTCCGTCATTATGTTTGTTAAGAAATGGAAAAACATTTTAAAATTCTGTTGAATATGAAAGCATAATGAGTGAGTATATTCTAACTTTAAACTATATACCCTTTGACATAGTGGTTTGAGGAAACAAAAAATATAGAATTTTATATAATATGGTCCATTATTTCATCAAATAATCTTTCAAGTAAATGTTAACATTCAGGGACATTAAACGATATTAAGAATCTATATGATATTAGGTAACAGTTTATAATTTTAAAGTTTGCATTTTATTTATTTTGGTACATGACACACACTTTCTGGGTTTAATATTACAGATTAATAATAGAGACATAAGGCAAAAAATCAATGATTATATTCAAATTTTAAAACTATTAACCTTAAGTTGTCTATAAAGATAAAATATAATTAATATAGAATTTCCAATGTGTTATGTAATGAAGGCATATATGGTGAAAACCTGCCCATTCCTGTCTTTGAGAACTTTGAGAACGAGATTCCTTTGAGGAACTGTTACTCCACAGTGATGGGCACAAGAGATCAATGAGTGCCAGAAAGATAATTCAAACCAGCAAAACTGAGACTGTGATGTACCATGGGTTCAAGGAAGATATTTCATTCTATTTATGTATCCAATCTGACTTTCTCAATCAAATCATCCCATTCTCCCACTTTCATAAGATTTACTTTTATTATATTTCTCAAGCTAAAAATGAAAAAAATTCAGACTGATTTTTTATAACACTGCTATTAGAAAAACAGCATTAGATGCTAATATCAAATATGTAACAATTTCATAAAGAGATATCTAAAAATATTTAGAAAACATGTCTGTTATTTATGTAACATGGAAGACATGTTTTTTTATAAAATGTCATATTACAGCTGATACTGTTTTGCAATATTGCTATATCATGTCACAAACTTGACTTCTGAGATACAAGAGCAAAAGCTTAAAACCTGTTATTTAAAGTAAATTGTTCAACAAACCCTATTATAATTTTAAAAATCTTACAGTGTAAAAGTATTTCTGTTGAAAGAAAAAGAAAGGACAAACAAAAATATTGCTGATAACTCACAGAACTAACATATTTTAACTCATGCCTATCATTGATAATTTATCTTATTTTTTACATTTCCTGACCTATCTACAATTGTTATGTAGAGAATTGTAGCTACATAATCTTAGATCAAATCAAATAATTAAAATTTAAGGATATGATAAATATGTAAATACATTTTACATGCATAGTTTGTAAGACTCTTTATCATAAATAATATTACACAAATAATGTTTATAGATGTGCGTATAAACTATACAAAATATGGAAAGATCTATGTGACTCAGATATTATCACCCAGTTTTATGAGTGAAAAGCCGAATAAAAGCTAGAAAATTGGATTAAAATAAGAGAAATATAACTTAAATTAAAATAAATACATTAAATAATTGCCTTTTAGTTATTGTACATGATCGTGGATAATAGCCAAAAGTAAGTCAATTGTGTAGTAGACTTGTATTTTTCAAGGAGAACTTAAATACATTCTAACATGTTATTTTTTTCTTAGGTAGACACATTTTTAAAATTCTTCTTTCAATGTATTCTTTGTCTAAGTTTTAGGAGTTTGCAGTACACCAAATAAAATAGAGGCATGTATACATAGTTAATACACTGACAAACAAATGAAGTGCAATATCAAGAAAATTCGGATAATCCTGTCTGATGCAGGCTAGGTAATAAGTTCCATTTGTCATATGATAATGCGTTTTTATTTTGCGGATAAATAGCTTATTAAGGCAATCATTTAATAGATGACCATTTGTCCCATAAATATATACACCAACTATGTACCCCAAAAAATTAAAAATTGAAAAAAATGTAAAAGAAAAAAATTAAGTGACTTTGCTGAAAAATCTTTCTGACAGATGCTTGCGTCTATGAATTTTGAATTTGTTCTTTATTGCTTTATAAAATTAACTTTTTAATTTGAAGATAGAAAATAAAAGGGAAACTTCTTCATATTTATCTGTATTTCTTCTTAATACAGGCTTTTTATCCACTTAATAATCATTTCAGTTGAGAATGTGTTTTTTTTTCTTCAGAAATTGTTTTTTAAAAGCAAATTGACCTGCCAAAAAACATTTTTTAAAGTGTGGAGATTTAATTTACTAAGGGAATCCAATGAGAAAGATTCATCAAAAAAGGCAAAAGAGAATTATATTAGATTTATCATAAATATTAACACTATGTATGAATATATATATTCATTAATGATACATATCATTAGACTTATTTTAAGCTCTATAATATTTTTTCTCAAAATTATCTGTGAAAACTCAAGAACTTTTAAAAAATATTTCCATAGCTTAATTCAGAAATGTATTACACGTTTTCAGAAGCTAATTTTTAGTATCTTAACCAACTAGCTTCTTGGAATATTATGAAAGAATTTTCTACTTCCTAGCTTTAAAACTCACATGTCATGATAAGTATGGCAACAGTTAACATGACTGTGGTAATTATTGCTATAATTTAATACTTACAATTTCACAGCTATAGGAAGTCTGTGGAACATTAATAATTCTGTTATTTAAAATCTTGTTGGTTATCAATAATTAATATGTCATTGAGTGTATAATTATAATACGGAAATAATCCCTATCTTAACATTCTTTAAGAATAAGTGAAAATATATCATTCTGATTCCATGATTTTATCTAGCACATTAACTCAAATTCATACATCCTGCTCTTTTACGCTACCTATCTTTTATTCCCAGATTGCCAATTTCCTAATGCAGTTTTACTTTTCTCATTTGAAATTCCAAATAATATTGCTTACCTCTCCATAGAGTTCATCAGTTTATGCCATTTGTTTTATCTTACAGGCTCCCATGAGATATATATGGCTATACAACAATGTCACAACTATCTATTATATGTTTTAAAATGTTGATTTATGATTAAATAAGCTTAGAACACATATAACAGTTGAAGTATTTAAAATTATAATAAGACATTAGACTGTTAATGAAAATATAGAAAGAAACATATTATAGGTTTATTATTTCTACTTCAGGTGGTATTTATGATATTACTAGTAGTTGAGAAATATGTACATTTAAATGAAGGGTAAAATTGGAAACATAAATTAGTCATGTACTAAAGGATTGTTTTACTTGTTGACTTTCCAGATAAATCAGAAGTCTATTGCAGCAAACCCCAAGAGCAAGATGAGTGCAAAACAGTGCATATATGTTTTTTTTTTATTAAAGCAGTAGTCTTGGCTTGTTAATAATGGAGAGAATGGTATCTTACAAGCTGACCAGTCAGGCATTGAAGAAAAATGACTCAATACATTTTAAAAATCTGTGCAGTTTCTCTCCAATTATTTTTTAATGTGTCTTTTGACAAATTGTCAGGAGTGAAAGTTAGCAGACTTTACTTTTATGACCATTACATTTTGTATCCTGTCAAGTGATGAGTAGCATGGTTCTGAATAGGAAGACTGCAGTAAAGAAAAAGGTTTGCAGGGTAGAATTTATGATGACAGGACATGTATTTTTCCGACAGAAAGCAAATGTGAAAGGTGGTATGAATCAGAATTAAAATGTCTTCACAGTGCCTGTGAACAACATGAGCTACTGTTGGAAATAGGAATTGAGTAAGAGAAAAGCATAACAATTTTTATAATATGTAGAAGCTTGTGTGCCTAAAAGCCCTGTTAACTAACAAATAAATTTCAGCTTTCCTTGGTATGATAGATCTTTGTTCCTAATCATGACAGGTTTAAATATATACACGTATGTGTATATATTAAATAGACACATATTTTGGTACTAGCTTGGGAATATGATGAATTATGATAGTAATTATGGTATCTTGGCTAGCAGAAGCAAAAGATTATATTTTTAGAAACCATTTACAGAAGTTTACATGATTTTTGCTTGTATATATAATATTCCATTGACTATTAATGGAAAATATAAATAAAATATTTAAAAGTGACATAAATATGATCATAATCATAAGCAATACTCAAGGTATAGCTGCTTTTCATATCTAACCTTATTGGTACTTAGAGCATACTTTTTGTTTTTTCTTTGCACCTAAAGATTTTCAATTTGCCTCTTCCTTTCTCTTTCGTTATTATCAACTCTAAGTTTAACTGAAGGAATAATTTCCTATTCATCATTTTGCAACACCAGCCTGTCCTACAAAAAATAATAAATTACTTTCTCTTCAAGGTATTTTCTTTCTGAAAACATCATAGTGATTCTTACTAGCCTATAATGTTACCTACATTTTTTCAGGACTTCTGATTATCTATAACTATTTGTATATTAACCACATTTTACATGCATAGTTTTTCAGTCTCTTCATCATAATTAATATTACAGAAATAATATGTTTATATATGTGTGTATAAACTATAGAAAATATCAAAAAATCTGTGTGACTCAGATATTATCACCTCAGTTTTGAGTGAAAAGCTGAATAAAACCTAAAAAATTTGATAAAGTAAGAGAAATACAAATTAAATTAAAATACATATTTGATTTTAGTTATTGTACATTATCATGGATAGTAGCCTAAAAACTATCTCCGAAAAAGTAAGCACAAAATTAATGTATTGAAAAATAGTGATATCATGAAGTATATACATATACGTATGTGTGTATGTGCATTATAAACATATATATGTATGTGTGTGTATATATACATACTATACATACATAATACAAGGGGTCAGTGAAGATAAGAAACCAAGGTTTTAATGACTAATGAAAGTATGCTTCTTGTACTACTTTTGGCAAGAAAGTGGTTTAGCCAACTCCAGCAATTATTTTATTTGCTTTTATTTGTTTACTCAAATGATGTTCATAATCTAGGGAGAAATAATCTAATGTCTCAGTTGGTTCAAATACCTAAGAATAACATAATAGTAAATTTTAAGATAACTAAAAGAGTGTAATTGAATTGTTTGTAACACAAAGAGTAAATGCTTGAGCAGATGTATATCCCACTCTCCATGTGATTATTTCACATTGCATGTCTGTATTCAAAACATCACATGTACCCCACAAATACATATACACACAAACATTAAAAATTAAAAAATTAAAAAAGACTATGACAAATAGGTTATTTCACAAAAGCAAATTTACAATTTTAATTCTAAATACATATTAAGCATAAGACTAAATAACTTTAGATGCTTTTCTCATGTAGTTTTCACATAAATCCTGACAGAATTATTATTATGCCCATTTTGCAAATAACGATCTTAAATTCAAAATAATTTTCCTTTGATTACATAGTTAAGACATAATGAGATTCATGTTGAAATTCTGTTCAGTCTGAATAAAATGATTTAACCTATTTTCCATAAATGAGAACATAGGAAAGAAGTCCCTTTCAGCAAAGTTCAATGTAGAGTTGCAACCCTCTTATTCCCCATCAAGAAAGGCAGTTTCACAATTTCACTAACTATTGTCTAATAAGGTAATCAATCCACAATGACCTTCACAGTCCCTTAAAAGGAAAAATTCAAAATTAAAAAATATACAGTATAACTTCCAAATTAAATGTATTTATGCTTGAATTCAAATAAAAATAGTGGTTATAGATAAGGAGAAGAGGAGCATGGCCAAACAGCCTAGTTTGTTTATGACTTTTAATCAATAATCCTATGAACGTGTACACAGTTGCAAACCATGTATTATTATAGGTGAGTTCACTAACCTATTAAACCCTAAATATTTGAACTTCATTTAGAGAACTAAAGCTACTTGCTAAAGACAAAATAAACTCAAATGAATTGTTTTTTTATTTATCTATTTTCCTTTAATTTTAAATTTAACTGTGTGATGCTTTGTTAAATGTATAAATATATGCATGTTAATCTGCACTTCCCCCAAAGTCATATGATTATAAAGTTCATGGAAAACATTTTTATAAAAATCTTTCTAACATCAAAATAGCTATCTGGTTTACCTGCTTAGAAAGGAAAATAAAAGTGCTTTCATGACCTAAGGGAACAGATATGTAGCAGGAAAAAGTTAGCTATTGATTTTTCAGACTCAGAACTAAATTATTTATTTATAATATAACTCTATTCTCCTAAGAATTAGGCTATGTAAATATCTTTTTCTTAGGAAAAAAAAGTCAAGTTTATTTGTTTGTACATACTTTGAAAACAGTAATATTGATGACTACTTTTTAGCTATAAAGATATAGGCAGAGGGTGTTTTTTAACTATCGGAGTATATGTAAAAAAATAAAAGCATTAGAGTGAATAATACATAAATATATATTTGTATAGTTTTTAACTATAGTAACTATTTTATTAATATTACCCACTTATCCTATTTATAGGGAAATGAATTCAAATTTTCTTTTTTTATTATTATATTACTTTAAGTTTTAGGGTACATGTGCACAACATGCAGGTTTGTTACATATGTATACATGTGCCATGTTGGTTGCTGCACCCATCAACTCGTCGTTTAGCACTAGGTGTATCTCCCAATGCTATCCCTCCCCCGCCCCCCACCCCACAACAGTCCCTGGTGTGTGATGTTCCCCTTCCTGTGTCCATGTGTTTCTGTAATAACCACAAGCTATCCTTTCTAGATTGGTCTAGTTTTATCTCCTATGTTCAGATAGAATCCTCTGAAAGTAGTATTCTATCAAAGGGGCCTCTTTCTGTTTTTTGTTTTTTTTTTCCTCATTCTAGAAACAGATATGTTGATGGACCCTGTCAGGTATAATTGAGTCAATGTTAATACTTCCATAAAAATAATTAGAAAAGTTATAAAACTGAGGGTGGTGTTGTGATGAAAGGATTATTGAGAAACACTGCACCCATATGATAATATAAGAACTAGATGCCTTTTACCGTAAAACTCAACCATGCATATATACATAATAAAAGTAAAAGTATTTTAAATATTTCCTATATAACAGATAATCTTCTCAATGTTTTATACAGGTTTTCTCATTTAATCATTTGACATATGCAATAAAATCTCAGGAGGTTATACTGATGTTCTACTTATGTGACCAATTTTCAATGTTTCTTCTCTGAGAACTTAGAAAAAAATTAGCCACTATTTAAAGAATGTATCACTAACCTTTTTTCTGTTTGGTCTTCATTTTATTTCTTAAGGATTTTTCTTTTGTCACAAGTATGCCTTCTGTCTTAGAATCACCAGTTTTTTTTAGGATCATTTGTGAATCTTGGTAATATTGTTTTATCCTTTAGTTCAAGAAATGTGCCTGCAGAAAGCAGCAGTAACTATTTGAAGACCATAAGAAGCACTTCAACAATTTTTGTGGAATGAATAAATGGCTTTTCTTTTGTTTTTTTTTTCAGGATCTCTAGATGAAAGAACTAGAATCAACAGATGTGTGCTGCAGGGAGAAATGGTAAACAAGAGCTTTCATTAAATCAGAGATGTCCCACAGCTGTCAAAAGGAAAAACAAATTTCTTTGCAATAAAATACTGGATTTGTTTCATGTTTACTGGAAAAATGTGATTCTATGTAAGAGGAAAAAAGTATGAAACCATAATCATCTAATAGAGCTTCAAATATTATTTCAAAACAATAAATAAATATGGCTCATTCCTGCAAAATTACCTCTTAGTGGAATAGCCATGTGATCCCTTCTTTGAGAAGCAAAATTATTTCAAGTCTTCCATTTACTGATGGGCTAATATTTAGCAAGTCATATATGTCTATAAAATAAATATTCAGGTTACAAAAGGAAAGTAATAAACCTAGCTATCAAGGTTTTTATTATTATACAATAGGAACTCAGACAAAATACATAAAATCAATGCAGTCTTAAAGTAGAACTGTTGCTATTGATAAATACTATATTCATGTACTGAAATAATTTAATGCGTTAATTTACTTAAAATAATAATATATAACTTTTATTAAAATATAAATATTATCAATATTTTCATATCACTACAATACTGTGAGTCAGACTTGGTTATCCAAATTTTATATATAAGAAAACAGGCGGCCGGGCGCGTTGGCTCACGCCTGTAATCCCACCACTTTGGGAGGCAGAGGCGGGCGGATTACGAGGTCAGGATATCAAGACCATCCCGGCTAACACGGTGAAACGCCATCTTTACTAAAAATAACAAAAAAATTAGCAGGGCATGGTGGCAGGCGCCTGTAGTCCAAGCTACTCGGGAGGCTGAGGCAGGAGAAGTGCTTGAACCGGGGAGGCGGAGGTTGCAGTGAGCCGAGATCTTGCCACTGCACTCCATCCAGCCTGGGCGACAGAGTGAGACTCAGTCTCAAAACAAACAAACAAACAAACAAAAAAACCCACAAAAATTAGCTGGGCCTGGTGACAGGAGCCTGTAGTCTCAGCTACTAGGGAGGCTGAGGCATGGGAATCCCTTGAACCAGGGAGGCAGAGGTTGCAGTGAGCCACGATTGCGACACTGCACTCCAGAACCTGGGCGACAGAGCAAGACATTGTCTCAAAAATAAAAATGAAAAATATAATAAAATGCTAGAACTTAAAATAGAATTGCACAGAAATAAATAATTCCTTTGACGACTCACCTGTAAATTAGACATGGCCAAGGAAAGAATCAGTGGGCTTGAAGATGTATTGATAGAGACCTCCTGTACTGAAATGCAGAGAGAAAAAATAATGAATAAAGCAATAGAGCCAAATAGTCAAGAATTATTGGATACTGATAAAACGTATAACGTGCAATGGAAGTATCAAATGCATCAGAAATAGACAAATGAGCAAGACAAATATTGAATTATTTGAAATATTAATTGCTGATAATTTTTCAAAATTAACAACACCCTCAAAACCACAGATTTAGGAATTTCAGAGAATACCAAGTATGAAAATCCTCAAAAAATCAGAAAAAGAGAAAGGAGCAAGACAAATATTGAATTATTTGAAATATTAATTGCTGATAATTTTTCAAAATTAATGACACACTCAAAACCACAGATTTAGGAATTTCAGAGAATACCAAGTATGTAAAATGTCAAAAAAATTGTTGCCTAGGCACATGATATTTATTTATTACAAAACAAAAGACAGAGAAAATATTGAGGGAAGCCAGAGGGTGTGGAGTGGGGTCATGTGAAACCTTACCTTTAGAGAAGCTAATAATTACATTAAACTTCTTTCAGAAACCATACAAGTAAGAATAGAGTGCAGTGAAATATTTAAAGTGTCTGAAGAAAAACCAAGCAATCAAGAATTTTGTATCAAGTTACATTACCCTTAGCATTGAAGAAGAATTAAAGTCTTTTTCAAACAAAATCCGAAGGCATTTGTTGGCAGTAAATACAGCTTGCAATGTGTCAAAAGTATTCTTCAGAGAGAAATAAAATGATATTCAGTTTTTCATAAAGAAAGGAAGCACATTAGAGAAGGTAGAAATGAAGGATTTTCAGTGCAATGCTGAAACTAGAGGTTTTCTTTTGAAAGATCTATATTCCAGGAATTCAAGAAACAAAAGTCTTTTTTTTTTTTGGTTTTGGGTTGTTTTTGTTTGTTTGTTTGTTTGTTTTTGTGCTGATCAATTGCACAGGATTGGATGTGACTCTTGACGATGTCCTTGTATCCTTTACTTATAGGTGTAAACAAAAGCCAGTGATATACATTTTCCTGTGGATCCTATTCTGACCTTTGGTTGATTTTATTAAGGCAAAGAAGCTGCTTAACTGGGTGATGTCTGCAGACTCAACTTATTTTATTAAATATATTGAAGGAAAAAAAGAAGCAAGAAGAAAGTATACACTGTCATCCAGTCACTACTTAAACAAAACAAAACAAAACATGCAAAACTTTTACTCACATAATGAAACCATTCTCTCCTTAACAACACTAATTTTTTCCTTGACTCACACTAGAATTTCTTCTAAGTAAGATAGGAGAGACTTCATGTTTCCCTGGAGGCTAAAATTTGGATGTATACTTCTATCCACTCAAATGAAATGAAGAAAGAAAGCACATACCCACACATGCATATTTATATTTTTCTCTACAATAACACAGATATATCTTCATTTGAAAGAAAATTATATTTTGTTTAACATTTTCAAATTTGAAGATAAGAAATATCTTTAGCTTTTATTTTTTAACTTGGGCTGATTAATATAAGATGAAACATGAGAATTTTTTTTTCAAATAAAGAATAAGAATATTATGTTATAATTTATATTATTGAATTGTATATTAGCATACATACATATTCAATAAAGAGGACCTAGTTAGGAAATATACTGAAATCTAAGTGAATTTTATACCTCTAGTTCTTTAACATGGATAAATTAATATTTTACTTCAAAGTACTCGTTTTTAATATTATACACAGAAGTTATGTTTATAGTGAAATATTAAACACTGAAGAAGTTCATATATTTTCTTTGTTAATGTTACTTTCCTCTAAACCCATTGGATCTTCATCTTTATTTATAGAGTACTTTTACTACAACAAGTAATAATTTTTAGTACAAAAAGTAATAATAAGTAATAACCTTCAGTACAACAAGTAATACTTTTTTCTTTTGGAATAAGATACAAAAATTATACCCTGTGTAGAAAGGAAAAGCAGAGTTTGTATTATTACCCCCACACACTCCACGTGAATTTAGACCTCATCAGAGGGGGACTGAAAGAAATTCTGGACCTAGAAAGTAAGGGCAGAGGTCAGGTAGGGTATATGGTCATCAATATGAATAAAATATTGCTTTCTTCTCTGAATAATGTTTGAAGAAGAAACTGAGCTGCTACTAGACCCAGTGAAATTTGTCTGGGAAAAATATGGACATCTGCCCCAAAGATTAATCACATGACCTTTCTGGATTTCCATTAAGACATAGAGTACATATTATTTACTAAGTACACATTATAGATAGAGCTTTATACAGGGCATCTGAATGGGCCCATCCAAATTATGAAAAACAGGCTGCTACTTGAAGTTAATACTGCAGATATATTTTGAAAAATATCAGTTTTGCAAATTCACCTAATATCTTTAAAAATACACTATATTTTCTGTATACATATTTTGTAAAGTAAAGCTATATTTTAACTTTCAGTTAGATAAATGCATATTTTGATAGAAATCGAATGGGTACAGGTTTTTCATGGAGTTTATTTTTCCTAGCAGACCAGAAACAAGGAAAAGTGATTCTATTTCACAAATATTACGATGGAATGAAAAACAGAGCTAGAGACCACAACTGTAACAGAAGCAGACTGAATGATTTCCTGTCCCATTATTCAGCCTCTGTTCCACAGGGCACAGCAGTCATCAATTCAAAACAGGAAATAACAGAAGACTGCAAAAAAGGCTAGAGACTGTAAGAAGTCAGATATGCAGGCAGAATTTAATTATCCAAATTGGAATTTAACCAGGATACCATGGTAAGGCTCTGCAGGTTGGGGAATGCATTGCTATGGGAATGAACTCCTGTGACATATTCAAGAAATCCTTCAACCATTGCTCATTTTATAAAGTGTGGTTAATGCTGAAATCCACTAATAGAAACTAAACTTTTAGACCAGCCTCAAATGGCCTCCTTCACTAAAATATCCCCTGAATGCTATTACTTTTTTCATGAATGAATGCTTTTGACAAAAGGGCAAAAATGACACACATATATGTTATAATAAACTTAGATATAATGTTTTAATGAAATTTTTGTATTCTTGACATATTTGACTGTTTAATAATATGTAAATGGTTTTTAGTCCTTCATAGACCAGAAAAGAAAAAATTGCATTGCCTTCCTTACCACACAGTCTTTATGGAATGATCCTATATTATCATGGTATATTAGTATTGAAGATAAGGAACAAATGCACTGTATTGTTTCTGTGCCCCTTAGCATTAAGAATAGAACATTATGCCGTATTGAATATGAACTGCATTGAATATAAATCCATGTCGGTGCTAGGAAAACGTAAAGAGAATAGTAATGCATGAAATTATAAACTGAAATTACAAGTTGAATCTAAATAACGTTAAAAAGCTGAAAGTCAGTAAGGCTATAGAATAAAGAAGTTTATAAAAGAATTGAAATAACAGTTCACACACAGGCTCTCACATGTTATAAATTATGAGCAGAAATTCACTTGATTGTAAATGACTACAAGGTTTATAATTTTCAGAGAAGAAAAGGTAGCTGAATGACTTTTTTTCTATCTGGATATTTGATTGAGGTCTGTATTTTTCAGGGTCACTTGATAGTGACCCATTTAGGTGCTACATTCATTTTATCCATTGCCAATTCACTTTTCAGGATCCTCCCTCTTGCTTCCCCCTGCCGACTAATCAATGACAAGTCAACGTACAAGGATTGTACAAAAATAAATCTCCCTTGCAAAGGAGTATGAATCATATTTGAACCGACACACAGGACTTAACATCTAATTATACCAAAGTTTACGGGACAAATTGTTGCTCATGAAAATAGCCATTACTATATACTTAAACAATACAAGAATTAAAGTTGAAAACAATTAAATTATATTTACATGATCATCTTAAGGCAGCAGCACTGGCTATGCACTAATAGCAAGATGTTCTTCCTGAAAATTTTAGAAATGTCAGGTACACGCATGGACATATCACATGCAGGAGAGGTACAGTAAGCTAAGCATTACATGGTAATATATCCTTGCAGTAATATCTAAACTAGAACTCTAGTCGACACTATTAATAGTATATTAGTAATATAATAATTTTAAGACATGAATATAAAATTATAAAAATCTATTGATAATGTACTTCTTAGATTATTAGAATTTAAATGAAAGCACTTTATTGTTAATAATATGGCAAAAATTAAAGGTCTAACATACGGGCCAATTGGCTTGCTAGTTTCCTACGATCCTCCTAACCACCCCTTCTCTCCCATTTCCACATACTCTGGATCCTGGGTCAGGTATCCTATGGGAAGTTTGTGACAGAAGAGTCAAAATGCCTACTCAGGAAAAGAGTCAAAACACCTACTCAGGAAAGGTGTTTCACGCTGAAACAAGTCAAAAGAGAGAAGAAAAAGTCTTGTCAAATCTCCACGTTATCCAACTACTCTGACTATGAGACTATCACAGGGATAACAGGAATTGAGTGCATATTCAGTTCTATGCAATTAACTGGAAGCCTCTACATCCCCTTTTATCATATTGCAGCACTTAAAGATGAAGTGATAGGATGTATTGGTCATTTTCTGCCAAGATAGTGTTCATAAACAGTTAATATACTAGGTCTACCCGGGTAAGTCACATACTAACCAGAAAATTCATTCATTCTTTTTTTTAAAAAACTTTTATTTTAAGTTCAGGGTTACATGTGCAGGTTTGCTACATAGATAAACTTACGTTATGGGGATCTGTTGTACAGATTATTTTATCGCCCAGGTATTAAGCCCAGTACCCATTAGTTATTTTTCCCAATTCTATCTCTCCTCTCACCCTCCACCATCCAATGGACCTCAGTATGTGTTGTTCCCCTCTATGTGTCCATGTGTTCCCATCATTATGCTCCCACTTATAAGACAGAACATGCAGTATTTAGTTTTCTGTTCCTGTGTTAGTCTCCTGAGATAATGGGCTCCATCTCCATCCATGTCCCTGCAAATCACATGATCTTTTTCTTTTTTATGGCTGCATAGTATTTCATGCTGTGTATGTACCACATTTTCTTTATCCAGTCTGTCATTATGGGCATTTAGGTTTATTCCTTGTCTTTGCTATTATGAATAGTGCTGCATTGAACATACACGTGCATGTGCCTTTATAATATAAAAATATGTTTTTGTGGAGGAAGAAAGTAAGAATATAAGAAAACACAAGGAATTTGTCTTTAGTAGAGATCTGTTCCTAGCCAAAAGGAAAGACAAGGTAAACATTACTTCTTACACTCTCCATTGTTTTCTTCTCTGCTGCTATGGAAACCAATCATTGAGCCAAACTTGGATCAGGTTTGGGACTACCACTGACTAACTTCTTAAATCCATACCCCTAATGTGGTCAATTTCTCTTTTATCTTTCTTACTGCTTCTGCTGGTGAGCAGAGTATACTTTGATACATAAAAGTCTCCGAAAAGGGTTAACTTGGTATATATTAATTATATTTTAATATAATTAATTAAAATAATTCCAAAGCTACACTATGCCCACTGCTGAAATTTTATCCATTTTTTTCATCATGCGTTATGACCAGTGATGAAGTCCAATATATTTCATAACATGTTCCTCAATTAAATTTAAAAAAAAAATTGAGACCACAATGATATAACATAAACAACATAGAGATGCTCTTTAAGCTATCTCATTAATACTCTAATATATTGGATAAATTAGCAAGAGCACATTATTTTAAAAAAAGGTACGTGTCTGAAAATTTAGGAGAAAGGAAGAGAAATAGATGTTCAAATATCTGGAAAATAAACAGATATGTAGATTTGAGCATCACAAAGATAAAATAAAGGCAAACACCAGGGAGCTAGATGGAAAAATATTGACAATAGTTTAGAAGCATAAGAAAGTGAAGCCAATTAGTCATGGCTAAATTAGGTCTGATACTATTTTTACAAAATGAAAGCCCATAAATTTTGCCCAAAAGAAAGGCCATGTATTTTGAAAGAAAGAATGATCACTTTTTAAATTTATATTTATTTTTTTGTCAGCAGAATTGCATGCTATCAAGTGGAGACGCTCCATCCTTGGTTGGTGCGGGGAGAGGTGGGGGCAGGGAGTGGGCAGGAAACAGGGTCTATATAGCTATACGAGCACTTAAGACACATATTAAAATAGCAGACAAACTTGGTTAGGAGAACAAATCCATTGTGGCAACCTTCATGGTTTACAATTAAAATGAGTAAGAACAATTAGAGATGCCTTTCGTGTCAGTGCCAGGGCAACCAGTGTGTGGTCCAGGGTCATCAGGGTTCTTGGTTCCATTATTGATATCAGAAAGTAAGTTAGCATGAGTAACTATCTCATAGCTCTGAATAAAAACATTGAAGTAGTAAAAATTAATAAATTACAGAAAATACACAAACGTATACAGTTACCAAAGGTTGATTTTAATTTAAGATGGGGGAAGAAAGCAAACGATTGGAAGGGTGGGTTCCTTTGAATAGCTATTGAAATTCTAACTGATGTAAGGTTATTTTAGATGGAACTAATTGATCAATATGAATAGCAACTGATAGATGTCAGTTAGTACTCAAAAAATATAGGGCAGATTTATTAAATATCTGAGAATCCAAGAGAGTTTATTGATTAATAGAAGGTTATAGATGTTTGAAGACAAGATAACTTAGACTGTGGGTTGGCTCCCAAATTAGACAGAGTTGCAGCTAGGAGGTCCTTCACCAAAACTGCAACCTGTGGTGTCTACCCCACATAGCAGTAACAGCTGTGAACAGGAACCTTAGAGTCTTGGCAGAACAAGAATTTATACACCCTATATATGAACCCTGTGATGCTCCAATCTGGCTTGTTTAAAAGATAAATGTGATTTGGAGGCTTGAAATGATTTTCGAGAGCTAAATGCCTTAACTTCTATTATCCCTGTGGTGACCTTGAGGTGTTACTAAAGATAGAGCCTTAGGCAAATTTCCTCACACTCTCTGATATTAGTAGTGCATATTTTATCATTTCGACTAAAAGAGACGGGTCATTACAGAACTGCATTCAGGTATGCAGGGAGTTATAAAGGCTGCATGAATCGAGACTACTACAGTTTGTTGATGACCTCCTATTAATGTCTATATCAGAAGGTGGAAATCAGAAATTAACCCAGATGTATTTTAGGGATATTAGGAGAAAAGCTCAGCTTGTTCAGACTGTAATATTGTACTGAAATTTTAAATTTCTCGAGTAAAAATTGTATTATACCAAGACAGAGCCAGCTTAATTTTTTTTTCCTTAGGCCAGGAAGCTTAAAGATTCTAAATTATGCCTAGGATTATCATTATCGGTATTTGTACTACGTTGGTACTTACTTCATTTTGCTGATAGCAATCAGTAGGACTAGTCTGAGAATAATTAAATGGCAAAAAAAAAGACATAATCTAAACAAAACTTGGAGAGTTTGCTGATCTCTATTCAATAAAAAACCTAATGCTATAGTCACAACTTGCCCGAGGCATATGCCTGCTAAGAATTTAGCAACAAAGATGTGAGGATTGAGTGGCATGAACAACTATGAGTTCCATATTATTGTAAATACCTGGAACTCTTTGAAAGAGGACAGAACATCTAGAACCAGCTACCATATGATGCTCTGATTACTTTCAGAAGAAGCATACAGGGACATGTCATTTTCCACCATACTGCTTAGTAGTTTCTATATTAAGCACTCCGGAGATTGCTGTGAAATAATCTGAGGGTTCTAAACCTAGGCAGGGAAGCTAATTACTCAAGTTATGTCATATGAATACATTCTCTTACGAGCAAAAAAAAAAAAAAAGTCTCATTTTACATATCAACCAAGAGACCCAAACTAGTTTTAAAACACATGTAATATGACACGAACTTCAGAGTAACTATTTAGTAAAAATATAAAATTTTCTTAAATCTGGTTAAAAATAAGTAAAAAAGAAGTCCAATTTCTGTCAATTCAGATTTATGAGACTGCAGAGAACACTAAGTTGCTGCTTTCTTCTAGCAACCCAGAGCTGCAAATTGACAAGTGCCCCCAAAGAAAGAATCCCACTGGGAAGAGCTGGGCTCATCTCACTAAATTTTCCTCTTTCTAGGATGTTGTACTATCAAGTCCACAGTGACTTGACTGCTTTTTCATATGTTCAAATAGCTGGCCTTTTCTGTTTGCTTACTTTTACTTAATCTGGATTTTAAAGATTTTCTCTTTGTGACAGTCTAATACAAACTGCTTAATCATATATACAATATATAACTTGAATTATCTGTGTAGTCTTACTTGAAATTTTCTTTTATGAGTAAAGTTGAGCATCTTTTCACATAACAAAGATGCATATAAATGTACTATTCTTTCAATCATATTCATATCAATAGACTTTTCCATTATCTTATTTATTTTTTTCTTTATTGACTTGGAAATTTTATATATTGAGGAATTAAGAACTTTTTTTGAAAAATGAATTGAAAGCTTTTTTTTCTCAATTAATCATTTTGTATTCAGAATTGCACCATTTTCTTCCTTTCTCTGACACCCTCTGAAAAAGTTTAGGAAGTGTTTGTTTCTGTGTTGACCGTTCTTTTTAACTTTTTCCTTCATGGCTCCTGGATTTTGAGTGACAGATATGTCTTCCCCACTTTAGATCAATAATAGAAAACTTCGCTCTTCTCCTCTAAAGTTTTGGTTTATTAATGATTTAATGTTGATCCACATGGATTTTTCTTAACTTACAGCAAGAAGAAATAATCCAACTAAATATTTTTTAATCAATGCCATCCAGTTTTCTCAATAACATGTCTAGCACTACAATTTCAAACTGGTTTACATTAGTGCATTTGTGCCACACTAAATTCTCTGATTATTTGGGTCTGCTTGGATAACTTCTTATTCAATTTCATTACTTATTGTTCAATCCATGTATGCAGCAAACATAACTTTTAGTAATTAAAGCTTGTTTACTTAATTTATATATTTTTTTATAATCACATTTTGCTACTTCCTATCCCTGCACCTATTTTACACATTTTATTACTATTTTTAAATAACTCCAGTGCCATGTAGTCTTTTGAAAATAAGAAGTATCAATATTTTATTAGAATCATATTAAACTTGTGCATTATAGATAGCCATTTTTTACAATGTTGAGTCTTCCTTCACAAACACTGATATGACTTTGCATTTGTTAGTTCTCTTATTTTTGTGCAGAATTTTATTTTGAAATCTTACAGAATAAAATCAATGGTCATTTAAGGCTTTTGAATAGGAATCACACTTTGAAAAATTTTCCAAATTTTGATATTTTATAGACAGAGAGTTGAATTTACAGATGTATTCACAAAAGTTTTGTAGTAACATAATTTAGGAGCTTAAGTTTTTATGTCTGTTACATGTCATTTTAAAATACAAATCATGAGGTAAGTACTCAGCACTTGTTTTTCAAATATTTCTAGTTGCCCCACATCATTTACTGAACATTTTTCCTGACTTCTTCCAAACTCCTTGTAATTCAAATCTTTTTCTGGTGTTGGACTCTCTCTCTGCTAATATTTTAAATTATCTCATTTTTCTCATTTTTATTTCTTTCTTTTCTTTCTTTCCTTACACAGCTAATTCTTAAATAGAAAATCTGTAGCTCCTCTTATTACTTTCACTTTTCTACACACTTAGTAAAGTTTCAAATCCTTCCTGCAGTGTATATATTCTATTGAAACCTATCAGGAAATAATCACCCTTAACCTCCCAAATGAAAAACATAGTTTATTTAAAATAATAACATTTTCTCACCATTTCATCAAACCTACCATTATGAAGCATCTGTCTCTTTACTCCTTGCAGTTTCTCCCAATGTACTGTTCGAAACACATGGGGAAATTGAGAGGGCAAGACACAGACTGGGAGAAAACATTTGCAAATGACATACTCAATAAAGAACTATTTCCAAAATATGTAAAGACTTAAATGGAAGACACTAAACTGAAATAACTAGAAAGAAACTAGAGAAAAAACTCCATGACATTGGATTGGGCAATCACTTATTGGATATGACTCCAAAGCCAGGCACAAAAGCAAAAATACACAAATGGAACTACATAAAACTAAAAAGCTTCTGTACAACAAAGGAAACAGAAAACAGAGTGAGACAGCCTAAAGAATGGGAGGAAATATTTGCAGATTGTACATCTGAAAGGGGGATAGAGGATAATATGAAGACATATAAGGAATTCCAGAGCAAGAACACAGATAATCCAACTTAAAATGGTCCAAGGACTTAAATAGACATATTTTTTTAAAGTAGTCAGACAAATGATAAACAGATATATGAAAAAATGCTCAACATCACCAATCATCAGGTCAAGTCAAAGATCATCATCAAGTTAAAGCCATTAGGAAAATGCAGATCACTTCATACATGTTGTAATGGCTATTACCGAAAAGACAAAAGATAAAAAATATTGGCAAGAAAGTGGAGAAAAATGTGCACACTATTAGCAGTAACATATAAATTAGTAGAGCCATTATTAAAAACAGTATGAGGATTTCTCAAAAATTTAAAAATTGAACTACCATATGATCCAGCAATTCCACTGCTAGGTATAAATCCAAAGAAAATGAAGCCATTATGTCCAGAAGATATCTACACTCTCATGTTTATTGCAGCATTATTCACAATAGCCAAGATATGTTCTCAACCTAAGTGTCCGTCAGTCGAAGAACATATAAAGAAAACATGTTTTGTATACACAATGGAATGTTATTTAGCAACAAATAAATGAAACTGTGCCATTTGTGACAACATGGAAGAAAGTGGAGAACACTATGTTAAATGAAATAAGTCAGGGAGACAAAGACAAATAACAGATGATCTCACTCATATGTGGAATCTAAAAAGTTGACCTCATAGCAGTAGAGAGTAAAATGGTGGTTACCAGGGGCTAGGGTGGTTGGAGATGTTGTGGAGATGTTAATTAGAAGGGAGAACTAAATTCGAGAGATCTATTTTAAAACATGGTACTGTGGTTAAACATATATTATATCATTGGAAAATGCTAAGAGAGTAGATGTAAAGTGTTCTCACCACAAAAATAAATATCTGAGCCAAAGCATAAGTTAATTAGCTAGATTTTGTCATGCCACAATGTATATCTGCATCAAAACATCATGCTATATAGTAAATATGTACATTTTGTCTGTCACACAATTTTTAAAAATTAAAATAAAACTAAACAAAATATACAAAATACTCTTAAAACTCAGCAATAAAAAAGTGTACAATCTAATTAAAAACATGACAAAATACCTGACTAGACCCTTCGCCAAAGAAAATATACAAATATACAGATGACAAATAAACATGCAAAAATAAGCTCATCCTCATACGCCATTAAGGACTTACAAGTTAAAAGGACAATGGGATGTCATTACACACCTATTAGAATGGCGAAAATTCAAGACACTGACAACACCAAATTCTGGCAAGGATGGGAAAAATGGAGACTCGCATTAACTACTGGTGGGAATGCAAAAGATTACAGGCCCTTTGGAATACAGTCTGCCAGTTTCCTACAGAACTAAACTTCTTAAAATAAAATTCAGCAACTATAATCCTTGATAAGAGCAGAAAATTTATATTAACACAAAAACCTGCATGGATACTTATATGTATTTATAATGGCCCAAAGTAGGATGAAACCAAGATGTCCTTCAATGGGTGAGTGGATAATTAAACTGTGAAAGAGCCACACAATAAACTCTTCCTCAATGATAAAAAGAAGTAAGTTATCAAAACATCAAAAGCCATGGTGAAAATGTAAACACTGATTTTTAAGTGAAAGAAGCCAATCTGAAAGGCCACATACTGTATGATCCAACTCTATGACATTCTAAAGCACAGAGGACTTTTATGGCAGTGAAACTATTTATTATAATGTAATGATAAACTCATGTCATTATATTTTTATCAAAACCAATGGAATATGCTACACTAAGAGTAACTCTTAATATAAACTATGAACTTTGGATGACAATTATGTGTTAATGTTGGTTCACTGATTGTAACAAATACACCACTCTGATGTGGAATATTAATAGGGAGGAACCCATGAGTATGTGGGACCAGGGATATATATATATTCTCTATACATTCCACTTAATTTTGCTGTGAACTAAAAACAGCTCTAAAAACAGTCTATTTTTAAAACATACACACACTCACTGAGAATGATACAAAGTCAATATGCAAAGATCTAACATATTTCTGTATACTAGCAATTAACAATTGGAAATTGAAAGAAAAACAGTACCATTTACACTTAGAACTACAGACATGAAGTGCCTAGAATGGAATACATATTGACAAAATAAATAAATGTGTAAACATTATAGGAACCAGTTTGTTAAAAAATAGGAAAATAAAATTTCAAATACGGAAAGTGAAACTTACTAGAATGAAGAATGTGGTATTGTTACCAGCAGCGAGTCCACAACTAGCAGCAAGTTCAGAACCAGCGAACCAGTCCACAACCTGCAATGAGTCCACAGTGATCCTGGCCCTTGTATTCGCAGAGAACCCAAGCAAGTTTTAAAGCAGAGGCAAAGGTTTACTGAAAGAAGCAAGGTATATTTGGAAGAAGGCCAAATGGGCTACTTAAGAAATCAAGTGCCCCATTCAGCCCTTGACTTGGTGATTTTATACATTGGCTTGGTTCCAGGGTTTTCTCTTTTCCTCTCTTGATCTCCCTCCTGTGGTGGGCTATTGCTCAATTGCCACATGGGCTGAGGTGTGGCATGTACAACCTCTACTGAGGTTGTGTGCATGCTCACCTGGGGTGATTTTCTCTTACCGGTTGAGAGCCTCCAGGGGAAAGTCATATACCAAACTCTGCCATTTTGTCCCCTATTGCTTATGTTTAAGACCTTATCAGGGAATTGGGATTGGCTGGCTTCTAATGGCTCCTAACCATTGGGGAACGCCTCTTCCTCTTGGTGCAGATGTGGCCACTTACCATTTCAGTGTGAGAGTAGTATGATCACCTGACCATCACCCAGTGAGCACCTGACATTTCTGGGGCACTCTCTGATTATCTCAGAGGTACAGTTTTATGATTGGCTGACCATCACCCCATGAGTGCCTGCCATTTCCGGTGGCATTCCTGCCCTGCTCATATCTGTCTAAACTACCTCCTCTAACAGTAGTGGATAGTAACTAGATATATTGGTATTTTATGTTCATATGTGTATATGTATGTGTATATACATACATACACATAGCTATATCCCCAAGTTTTATTCTCTGAGATGATATGATATATGTAGTAAGCAAGGTAAGGGGGGCAGGGAGAGGATTTTGTGACATCAGTTACATACAAGAAGATTGATAAAACAAGCTAATATGTGAAGGTTAATGGAAGCCAGATTTGGAAAAGAGATTTCATTGTTCTGCCTTCAGTTTGTTCTAATAGCAGATGTGTGAGCAGTCACTGTGATACCAGTGTTTGACTTATTGCCTTCCTGTCACACAGATTTGATGTGCCAAATCTCTGTAGTTAGTAATGGTCAGATCCAAGGATGCATTATTAGGCCACAGAACTGGGTGCTGCTATTTCATCAGTGAAAAGAAATATTGCTACAAGTCAAAGTTCACATTTAATATTACATTTTCTTTTGATCCTAGTTCCTAGTGCATAATTTCATTTTATTCTTATCCTCCTCCAACAGTGTATAATTGGTAAGGGGACTAAAGACTCTCATTGGAAAATTTAATCATGCACCAAAGGCTGATATAATGATTGAGTGTCTGTGTTCTGTTGACAAAGTAACCATTTCTTTGTCTTGACCTCTTAATTTTGCTTACTATTAGAATTCTCTGTTTGCTCTTATGAGATCATCTTTCATGATCTCCTTCTATTTTTTTGAACTGCTTCAGTATTCTTCCACACAGGCAGCCTAATGAAAGGATTATGGCATGTCCTCTAAGAAAATATTGGTTCAAATATCAATTATAGAATTTATCTGTTAAAGGAGGATGAAAACAGCAGTTGCCCTATTTAAGGCACTATATTTTTACTAGCTGCAAATGAACTAATACGAGAAAGTACACTGTGAAATTCAAAATTTTAAGTTAATACTATTTAGGACATTAAGATATTATAATTTGCTAATGTATGCACTGATTAAATGCATCATAGCATGTTTTGCTAAATTTTAGAGTCAATTGTTTCATCAGTTAAAGTATCCAAGAGTTTAAGGTCAATTAGCCTTTTAAGATGTAAAATATGTATTGTGTGAATGTAAGAATACTGTATGAATAATAAATCATTTGTTATGTCAGATTAGGGAAAGGTTCATCATCCCCCTGATCTCTTTACTTAGTGTTTTTAGAAAAATGCACAGACATCTGATGATTTGAGTTAATTTGTTCCTGAATGCAATTTTAGGTATTTTATAATAACTTTGGGTTAAACATGTTATTAAAAGACAAAGTTAACTAACTATCATATGAATAAAAATAAATAAATATTTGCGACTAAAATAACTTGAGCACCTAAATATGCAAGGTTCTTGGCTATATCTTGCAAGAGATGGAAAACTGATACAGTCCCTCACACTCTCCGAACTTTGTTTCTCATCTTCCTTTTTTAGAAGGAAATTATTAGATTCAAATGAAATTTTCAATTTCCAAATGAATGTGTTGCAACAAGTCCGGATTACTATCTAAATATGTAATAAAACATAAAATAGAGAAAATATTAATATGTTGGTAGAAATTAGAACAGCCATTTTGAAGTAAAATATAAAGCATATGTTAAGAATGGCAGAGAAAAGACAAAGAAGCTGTATTCCCTGTTGATTGCTGCCATATCTAACCTGGTTGGCCCACTCAGAGATTTTTGTAATAAAAAACATAACTTTCTTAATATTCAAGTCATTGCATTTGTTTGGACAAATCCTTGTTCACGTATTTTTATGAATGATGACCCAGTACAATAAAATTTGCCAAAGCTGTTGATCAGACATTTTTATATAGACCCAAGCATGTATATGTGCCTACAGAAGATGCCCTAAAATGTGGAACGCTCACATAATATTTTTGAAGTTACATAAGCAGCACTAGGATATAATGTATTCATTACACATTGTATTCTTATTTTGTGTCAGAGGCTATATAGAAGCTTGAAAAAGCTAACTTGCCAGTAGTAAAATAAGTCGGTTTAAAAAAAAAAAACTGGAATTGACAGCTTATTTAATTGTTCACTTAAATTTACTCATTAAGTATTTACTGTATGCTAGGCACTCTTCAAATTAGCAGGAATTCATAGGTAAATAGGACAATCTTATATCCTTAATGGTATTTAAATGCTATCAGTAAACAGGAGTGACATATAAACAAAAATAATAATTTTAAATTAGGAAACTAAATATATAATGGTTTGTGCCAGAGTGCAATTAGGAAGGTACTTTAGAATGAGTGGTTACTTTTCTGTGATGGTTATAGCTCACCTGGAAACTCAAGGAGAAAGGACATTTCAAGTTAAAATTGGTAGGTATAGGGATAGAGTTTTCTAGGTATAAGGAAGGACTTGTCCTAAGTTTGAAATCAAGAAGTAATCAGGTTAGAGTTGACGCAAAGGAATCAGCATAGGTTGAACTAATTGTATCGTTTAAAAGATCACTGGAAAATATTTTTTAAAAAGCACTTTTTAAAATAGCATAGTTTATCATTAACTTAAGATAACTAACTGGGCAAAAAATGTTTTAGCAGTAGTTCAAAACAAGTGCAGAAACACATCTGTGTTACATTCACTCT
Organism: Pan paniscus; assembly: GCF_029289425.2. NCBI lineage: Eukaryota > Metazoa > Chordata > Mammalia > Primates > Hominidae > Pan > Pan paniscus. The sequence goes on from NC_073249.2 coordinate 61,098,935, forward strand.
TAATTCAAATTATTGGTGAAATTTAGGAAGCCCACCTGTTTATGAAAGATTCATTGTAGGATGCCATATGTACAGAATTGACTAGATTCTAACTACTACTTCTTCTGTATTCAAACAAAGCATTTGTTAATCTAAGCACTACCTTAAGTATGAAGATCCAGTTAGGGTACTGAGTAGAAAGAATGTACATCTGAAAGTGATACTGATTTCAAAAACATATAAAATACTTGTAGTCCTAAAAAGTTGTAGACTGGTTTCTTCCTGCTCCTCCAAAATATATACAACTATAAAATGAGAAGAAAAATGCAAGATACATCCAAAGGAGAGCTCTGCAAGGTAGTAAAACATAAGTGAATTGCTTTGGAGTACTAGCACTGGAGGAACAACACACAGCAGGGCATCTATGTCCTCATACCCAAGAGAAGAAGGCAACTTAGACCACTGTTTGCCAACTACCACTCTGGCAGCAGAAAGTGACCAAAGTAGGCTCATTCTGATGCTGGATTCAACAGGCGTTCCTCCAAAAACAGCAGTTGAGTGATAAACCATAAACCATCAGAAAGGGATCAATCTTGCTAGAAAAAGGCAGCCAGAGGAAGTAGTATCCTTTCCCACCAGGCCCAACTCTCTCCTTCACAATTCAGAGACACCAGAGTGGTGAGGTAAGAGAGACATCTGCCATGAGTAGCTATGTTCAGCACATGTGTGTCTTCCAGGCAAGGGGTGGGTGAGAAATCCCAATCACCATGCCAGGGAAGCCTCTTCATTTCTGGAAACAAGAGCATACCCTCCCTCAGCAAGAGGTACCTAACAACTCTAGGTAAATAAATAGTTGTATGTAAAGAAATAGTTGTAGGTTCCCCTCTTCAAATGGCACAAGCAGAACCAGTAGGACCTCAGTGGCTTTGGATAATTCAAGCAGCACAAAATAACACTGCAAAGGTTCTCAAATTTAAGCTAGTTTGGGAATTAAATCACACAAAAATTAGGCCAGTGCTAGCGGTAACTTAAACAATGTGACTGAAATAAAAAAAATTAAATAAGACAAAGAGTTGCCCAATATCATACATAAAAGGTCAAAAGTAACATTAAAAGCATCTGTCATACAAAGAAATAAGAAAAACATACAACTTAACTGGGAAAAGATAATCAACAAATGCTGACTCCAAGATAAATCAGATCCTGTAAGAAATTTGACAAGAATTTTATAGCAGCCATCAAACAAATTTCTAAAATCAAGTACAAATTTTGTTGAATGTAAAAGACAAAATCTCAGCAACAAGTAAAAATGATAAAAATGAACCATATGAAAATTAAGAAACTGAAAAATACAATAAATAATATTTAAAAATGGGATAAATGAAATAGTAAGATAGAGGTGGCAGAGGATAGATTAAGTGGAGGACAGATTAATCAAATTTTTTCTATATGAAGAACAGAGAGAAAATATACTGAAAAAAAACATGAAAAACGTCCCAGAAACCAGTTGGACAAAAACAAAAGTTCTAATATTTTTATTATCAGATCGCCAAAGAAAAGAAGAAAATCAGCCTGAAAGAGTATTCAAAGAAATAATGTATAAAAACCTCTTCAATTTGACAAAGGACACAAACTTACAGATTCAAGGAGCTGAGCAAAACCTAAAAAAACATAAACCCAGAGATACAGCATAATTACACTTCTGGAAAACTAAAGAAAAAGTAGAAATTTTGAAAGCAATGGAAGAAAAACAGCATTTATGGGGGAACATCTATTTAGCTCACTGGTAATTTCTCGTCTGAAATTGTGAGGGCTAGAGAAATTGGCATAATAATTTTCAAACCCTGAAAGGAAAGAAACACCATGGTGAAATCTATATCTTATGAAACTATCTTTCAAAAACTGAGGAGAAATAAAGACATTCTCAGATAAAAAATAAATAAATAAGACTGTCACTAGCATATCTATTATTAAAGATAAGTTAAAGGCAGATCTTCCAGCAGAAATAAAATAATAATCTTGCAGTATCAAGATGGAAGAAAGAAAGAGCCAAAATACAGGTACATGAAATATGCTTTCTTTTTTTTTTTAATTATAGTTTAAGTTTTAGGGTACATGTGCTCAACGTGCAGGTTAGTTACATATGTATACATGTGACATGTTGGTGTGCTGCACCCATTAACTAGTCATTTAACATTAGGTATATCTCCTAATGCTATCCCTCCCCCTCCCCTCACCCCACAACAAGCCCCGGTGTGTGATGTTCCCCTTCCTGTGTCCATGTGTTCTCATTGTTCAATTCCCACCTATGAGTGAGAACATGCGGTGTTTGGTTTTTTGTCCTTGTGATAGTTTGCTGAGAATGATGGTTTCCAGCTTCATCCATGTCCCTACAAAGGACATGAACTCATCATTTCTTAAGGCTGTGTAGTATTCCATGGTGTATATGTGCCACATTTTCTTAATCCAGTCTATCATTGTTGGACATTTGGGTTGGTTCCAAGTCTTCGCTATTGTGAATAGTGCTGCAATAAACATACGTGTGCATGTGTCTTTATAGCAGCATTATTTATAATCCTTTGGGTATATACCTAGTAATGGGATTGCTGGGTCAAATGGTATTTCTAGTTCTAGATCCCTGAGGAATCGCCACACTGACTTCCACAATGGTTGAACTAGTTTACAGTCCCACCAACAGTGTAAAAGTGTTTTTATTTCTCCACATCCTCTCCAGCACCTGTTGTTTCCTGACTTTTTAATGATTGCCATTCTAACTGGTGTGAGATGGTATCTCATTGTGGTTTTGATTTGCATTTCTCTGATGGCCAGTGATGATGAGCATTTTTTCATGTGTCTGTTGGCTCCATAAATGTCTTCTTTTGAGAAGTGTCTGTTCATATCCTTTGCTCACTTTTTGATGGGGTTCTTTATTTTTTTCTTGTAAATTTGTTTGAGTTCATTGTAGATTCTGGGTATTAGCCCTTTGTCAGATGAGTAGACTGCAAAAATTTTCTCCCATTCTGTAGGTTGCCTGTTCACTCTGATGGTAGTTTCTTTTGCTGTGCAGAAGCTCTTTAGTTTAACTAGATCCCATTTGTCAATTTTGGCTTTTGTTGCATTGCTTTTTGTGTTTTAGACATGAATTGCCTGCCCATGCCTATGTCCTGAATGGTATTGCCTAGGTTTTCTTCTAGGGTTTTTATGGTTTCAGGTCTAACATTTAAGTCTTTAATCCATCTTGAATTAATTTTTGTTTAAGGTGTAAGGAAGGGATCGTTTCAGCTTTCTACATATGGCTAGCCAGTTTTCCCAGCACCATTTATTAAACAGGGAATCGTTTCCCCATTTCCTGTTTTTGTCAGGTTTGTCAAAGATCAGATGGTTCTAGATATGTGTCATCATTTCTGAGGGCTCTGTTCTGTTCCATTTGTCTATATCTCTGTTTTGGTACCAGTATCATGCTGTTTTGGTTACTGTAGCCTTGTAGTATAGTTTGAAGTCAGGTAGCATGATGCCTCCAGCTTTGTTCTTTTGGCTTAGGATTGACTTGGAAATGAGGGCTCTTTTTGGGTTCCATATGAACTTTAATTTTTTCCAATTCTGTGAAGAAAGTCATTGGTAGCTTGATGGGGATGGCACTGAATCTGTAAATTACCTTGGGCAGTATGACCATTTTCACGATATTGATTCTTCCTACCCATGAGCATGGAATGTTCTTCTGAAATATGTTTTCTTTTCATGACTTTAAAAATCACATTTACAATAGGTAATCAGCTGCCAGTGTGGCTAGGATAAAAGCAGGCAGAGGTACGTAGAAGGTCTAGGTTGACCTGAGTCATGCAAATGTATGCATACAGTTCAGTTTTATTGTAATGTAAAAATTGTATCTAATGTATGAATACATTTTAGAAACAACGTATTTTATCTTGTGAACAACTTATATGGCATTGTATACATTGTATTCCAAATTGAAAACTTACTCCCTCAATATCCCCTATTTCCAATGTTTGTGACATTTTTTCCATTGCTCTAAAATAAGCCAGTATGTGATTGCTTTCTCTCTTCTCTCAGCAAAGCTTAGGGTTCATTAATAGACGCTCTTTAGAATCTATTCTGTTATTATCTATATTGTCCATCATTTGCTACAGAATAGGTACTCAATTATTTGTTGAATGAATAGATTCCCAAGTCAAATCATTCCACTTCTTTTTCATTTATATACCAACTCTAGCATAAGTTCATTTTTTTCCTTCTATCCTATATATATATATAGTTGTAGCCCCTTAAGTGAGATTCCTATATCCAACTTTACCAGCCTCGCATGAATTTTCTGTTTCCATGCTTTCTGTACTCACCTTTATCCCCCTTGAATTAATTACAAAAATTAAAGAGAAACACTATACTTTTAAAACACTGCAAAAGTGTTTAAAATGTGGTTTAAGTTCAATCACTTTTAGCTTAAAGTCCTTCCATGATTTCTCATTGTCCTATGATATACACTCCAAGAATATGTTTTACAAAGTCCAGCATTGTCTGAAATCTGCTTTCTCCCTTTCCACTTCCTCCCTTGGCTCCAGCTGTACTGGCGTCTTTTAATTCTTTCTGCCTCAGCACACATGAATTCCTTTCCATCTCTGTTCTCTTTCAATACTTTTTTTTTTTAACATCCAGGCATTCTTTAGTTGTGTGTTTTAATTTCATTTTATAGGCAAAGGTTTTCCTAGACTTCTAAACCCCACTACACACAAATTCTCACTCTTTCTTCGGATGATATTATTTGTGCCAGGAATAGAGTGAAGAGTCCTGATACCTTTGTACTCTCAGGTACTCATACTAAATTATGTTTCAGGAGAATATTTATAATTGACTTAAATGATTTTTCTTGGTTCATATCATTCTAGTTTTAGAAATATATATATATTTATATATTTACATATATATAAGGTTTTAGATTCATTAAAAGGAATGCAGAATTTTTGGAAGTAATAAAATACCTTACAAGATAGGAATATTAATCATTTTCATGCTTTATAGAGGCAGAAGTCTTTAGGCAGCGTTATTAATATCAGAGTATGAGTCAATTTCCTTAGCATGAAGAAAGGTACCGATAGAGAATGCGTCTTTGAGAAAGTGGAAATTTGTTGGTTAATGATTGAAGTTTACATAACATGAGTATAGGGAGGATTTAGCTTGCTTGAAGCACAATAATAAGCAAGACACAGAGTCCATTATGAGGAATATGTTCAGGGGGCTTTAAGAAAACCCCTGACGATATCAAAGTCATTGTTTAATATATTATTCAGGTAGAAAGTTGGATAAGCGATATGAGCTCATTCTGTTATTGTTTAGATAATAAAGAGCATTTATAGGATCCTGATCAATTTCATGACAAGATGATAGTGGTCTTCCAACAGCAATTGGCTGTTCACTAGTATAGTGAAATTGAAATAGGCTGAGACTAGAGAAAATGTGAGCACAAATGAAATTACTTCAATAACTCAACAATTAGTTGATGGACTGCCTAGACCAAGATAGTGACAGTAAGAATGGAAGAAAATGTAAAATCAATGAAGAAATTTGAAATAAAATTTTATACAGCTAGATGTAGAAAGTAGAAGAGTAAATGAAAAAAAAAAGACTGTTAGTTTTCACATAAGCAACCAGAAAAAGAACTGATATTAGTGACAATAAAGCGGTAAAAAGTATATGATACTAATAGTAATGATTTGCCAGAATTTCAGAAAAATAAATATAGATATAAGAAAAAAAATAAAGATATAAGAAAGGGGTGGGGTAGATATTTTGGTATTTGACAAAATATTTTAGTAGGAGAGAAGCACAAGCTGGCTCAAGATATCTGATTTAGAGTCATAAATGTGCATCCTCCTGCATCTGTGACCTTGGATAAGCCACATAATTTATCAAAACCTCAAGCTAAAATAATAGCTTATTTAAGTGTTTTTTATATCTTTTTCTATCCATTACATTAAGGATATTTAAGATTATTCAATGTAATTATTGATACAGTTGTATTTAAATGTAAAATTTTACTATTTGCTTTTTTACCTATATTCTATTTTTTCTCTCTGCTTTTCTTTTACTGCCTTTATGAGAAATACACATGCTTATAAGGCAGAATGAATCATTTAATATCTTAAGAAATATCTTTGTGAACTCTTCACTAGTTCAGTTTGAAGTTACTGTTATTACAATTGTTATGGTTAGATATTCACTAAAAACATAGTTTAGTTTGATCTGAAGTAAGACACAAAAGGGGTATAAAACTCTACCAATGTTAACATTTAAAAGTCTTCAAGCTTTAATTAACATTTAAGAGTTGGAAAATGGAGACCATTGAAAGACTATTTTTATTGTAAATGAAAGCAACATTCTTGGTTGCAAATGCATATCTCTTTTATACAGGAAATGCATCATCTCTAATATGTACCTGGTTTGAAATAATTTTATAACATATTAGCCCACATGTGGTAAAATATTTAAGATATTGTTTGTTGAAATAATTTAAATCTGTTCTTAGCTGGTAATAAAGTTAGAAAATTAAAGAGTATCCATTATAGGATACAATGCAAAGAACATTGAAAAGACTGTACCTTTCACTGCTGGATCTCCTCCTAATGTCCATGTTGAATATATAAAAAATATTAACATAACACTAGGTTTTATGGTATTATAAAATTATATGAGAGGTTTGTTCCAGTTTTATAAAAATTAGCTCATGTTGTGCATTTCTACAAGGGGCACTGATTATGCACACCTAAGACTGCAGAAGACAAAATGTGGGTCCTTTCAGTCTGCTTGCTGATTTCAGCGTTTGAACCTGGCTGGGTTTCTAATTAGAAAAATAAATAAAACATGAAGCATAAATAAGGAGGGTTAATGAAAACTACACACTGGGACTAATCTAAAAGACTATTTCCAGGAATAGTTTTCACACGTCAGAAAGCAAAATATTAAAAAAGGAGGATACATACTTTGAGAATAAGTCAAATTTCCTTGTGGAAAAAAATAACAAAATTATAATACAAAAAAAGTCCTGGAATAAATAATATTTTATATTGTGTTTCTTGTAAAACTATTATTTTAAGACCATAGACAAGAAAAGTGGGCAACAAATGATTAGCTAGATTTTTATTTAACAGTTAAAATGTGAGCTGTGAGATATAATGCTTCAGAACAATTTAAGTAATCATGAGGTTCATTTATATTAATCCTATGAATCATGAGATTCATTTATATTAATCCAACACTGGATCAAAATCTAGAATTCAAAAGCATAAAAATTAGATAGTTTTTGAATATGTGGTTATAAAGAACAAGACAAGTTCGACAGTGCTTTTTGTAAATGTAGAAATCCATTAATTAACGGTTAAGTTACATTTTGGGAATTAGTTACTTGAGATAAAATGTTAGTATACTTTAAAGATAACTAGTTTCTCACAGAAATACCTATTTCAGCACAGCACTCATCTTTCTTTTTGGCAATTACACACCACGAGAATTTAGAATCTGAAATGTTTGACCTTCTTCATGGCCTTTTCACTGTGGTGCAATGACTCACACCCGTAATCCCAGACAGGAGGATAGCTTGAGGCCAGAAGTTCAAGACCAGCCTGGGCAACATAGCAAGACACCATCTCTACACAAAATAAAGGAGTTAGTCAGGATTGGTGGTGTGCGCCTGTGGTCCCAGCTACTCAGGATGCTGAGGTAGGAGGATCGCTTGAGCCCAGAAGTTTGAGGCTGCAAGTGAGCTATAATTGCATCACTGCACTCCATTCCTGGCAACAGAAAGACCCTGTTTCCAAAATAAAAATAAAAATGAAAAAAAAACCTTCAAAATTGGTGCCATTAATTTCATTCCAATTCTCCCAAGCTATAATCATAATTTATATATGTACATGATGGTTAATTTTATATGTCAATTTGACTGGATTAAGGGATACCAAGATAGCTGGTAACGCATTATTTCTGGGTGTGTCTGCCAGGTTATATCAGGAAGAGTTTGGCATGTGAGCAGGTGGACTGAGTAAAGATCCACCGTCATTGTAGGTGGCACCATCCAATTGGCTGGGGGCCCAGCTGGAATTTCAAAAAGGTGGAAGAAGGACAAATGCTTGCTCTATCTTTTGGGTCCAGGTCTTCCTTCTTCCCCAGCCCCTAGATGTCAGAAGCCCTCCGACTTTTGGACTCTAGAATTCGTATCAGCAGGCTCCCAGGTTCTCAGGTCTTTGGCCTTAAACTGAGAGTTATACCATTTGCTTCATTGGTTTTGAAGCTTTTGAAATTAGACTACGGGCATTATTGGTTCTCCCGGTTGCAGATGGGACGTCTCTGCCTCCATAAACAAGTGAACCAATTCCTTTAACACATATCTCTATATCTCTTCAACTCTCTCTCTCTGTTTATCTTACTGGTTGGTCTTTCTAAAGAACCCTAACTAATACAATATAAAAAATCTTGAAGATCTTCTGGTCAGTATTATTGAACACCTCACTTGATGGAGTTAATATCTGACTGCAGCATCCTTTTATTCTCACTGCTTGCTTGAGGATGGAATGACACACAATGAACATTTCCAGAGCTATGCAGTAAAGCTCTAGACTAGGAATTTCAGTAAGTGGAAATCTTTCCTTCAATGTGTAATTCTAAATAAAGTGTTTAGTTACTTAATTTTTGATAAAGCCCCAGTCAGAAAAAAAAATGCAAAAGGCAGAAACTTAATAGGATTTTCCCAGTTATCTACTTGAACTGAATTGAAAATTATTGTCTTGAATAAAGGCTGTAAGAATTTTGCAAACTACTGTAACTATTGAACATAACAATTTGAACACAATAGTTTGTATCCCCTTTTACCTCTAAGCCCATTGAGGGATGTTAACAATTTTCTAAATAAAATAAATCCTGTGAGAAGCTGATAATTGGAATATTTACATATGTGGATGTAGTAAATTAGTAGGATAATCTGAAAGACCAAAGTCAGATGAAAGAGAAAATAGTTGAACTATTTTATTGTTGAATATTTGCAGTTATGAGAATAATCAACCAAATAACTAAGAACATAAATGATACAATTTGGGAACTTGAGAAATTTGACTTAATTCTGAAGCACAGATTGGATGGAAAATGGACAACATTTATTTTATATTTTTAACCTTCTATTGTATTGAAAAGTTATTTGCAAACAAGTATATATATAAAATTTAATATTTGCCTGTTGAATCATGATTTTGAGCAAATAGAAAATTATTTTAAATAAATACACACATATACATACATAATAAAGATATGTGTCTATCAGAAACATAATTATTAATTATGCTTCAGATACATTAAACATATTTACAAGATTAATACCACAGCCGTTCTGAATACTACATATTATCACACCTCTCCTGCATTAGAGATACCTATGATCTTGCAATAGATGTTAATCTTTTCTGTCCACAATTTTAAACTTTCAACATCTGTACATACCTTCATAAACAGTATACATCATTGCTTTTTCATATTTGAAAATTTTTCTTTCATTGGCATTTTTGTATTTTAAATAATTAAACATATTTTTATATTTATCGACAGATTTTTACTTCTGAAAATAGTTGTTCACATCATTTGTGGACTACTTTTTTATTATTAATGACCTGTAAGAGATTCTAATATATTCTGCGGAATTTCTAAATATTTGTTAAATTCCAGAAAATACAATCCCATCCCAGTGAGGAGCTTGCCTTTTATTTCTGTTTCTGAGCCTTATGACTTACACAATAAGTCCAATTTATAGATCTTCTTATTTCCATGTCTTTCCTCTCTTGTCTTTTAAAATCTTATATCATAGTATTCTCTAACTTGTTTCTAAATATTCGAAATTTTTACTCCTTATAACAAGATGTCTAGTGCACTTAGAGTTCATTTTTCTTGTACAGTGAAAATAAAGATCTATTTACTTTTTTCATGTGAAGAAGAATTTGATCACTATTTTGCAGAGTCTGTGCTTTTCTCCTGATTTGCTGTGCTTTCCTGGTCATATATTTAGCAACTTTCCATATATGTTTGAGGATATGTCTTAGCTTTCTTTTGTTTTATTGTTCCATATGTCCATAGGTATGGCAATACTATACAGCTTTAATTGCATTTGTTTTAAAATGATATCATATCTGACAGAGAAATTACCCCTTCTTGTGTTCAAACTTGATTCAGTTGTCTATTGCTCTGTATTTTACATACTAATAATATATTTCTAATTCAATAAAACAACGTTAGGATTAGAATAAACGTACATTCATTTTTAGATATTCAATAACTTTTTTTATTATACTTTAAGTTCTAGGGTACATGTGTAGAACGTGCAGTTTTGTTACATAGGTATACACGCGCCATGGTGGTTTGCTGCACTCATAAACCTGTCATCTACATTAGGTATTTCTCTTAATGCTATCCCTCCCCTAGGCCCCCACCCCCCGACAGGCTCAGGTGTGTGATGTTCCCCTCTCTGTGTCCATGTGTTCTCATTGTTCAACTCTCATTATGAGTGAGAACATGTGGTGTTTGGTTTTCTGTTTTTGTGTTAGTTTGCTGAGAATGATGGTTTCCAGCTTCATCCATGTCCCTACAAAGGACCTGAACTCATCCTTTTTTATGGCTGTATAGTATTCCATGGTGTATATGTGCCACATTTTCTTTATCCAGTCTATCATTGATGGGGATTTGGGTTGGTTCCAAGTCTGTGGTATTGTGAATAGTGCCACAATAAACATACATGTGCATGTATCTTTATAGTAGAATGATTTACAATCTTTTGGGTATATACCCAGTAATGCGATTGCTGGGTCAAATGGTAGTTCTGGTTCTAGATCCTTGAGGAATTGCCACAGTCTTCCACAATGGTTGAACTAATTTACACTCCCACCAACACTGTAAAAGTGTTCATACTTCTCCACATCCTCTCCAGTATCTGTTGTTTTCTGACTTTTTAATGATTGCCATTGTAAATGGGATGAGATGGTATCTCACTGTGGTTTTGATTTGCATTTCTCTAATGACCAATGATGATGAGCTTTTTTTTTCATACGTTTGTTGGCCGCACAAATGTCTTCTTTTCAGAAGTGTCTGTTTATATTCTTTGCCCACTTTTCAATGTTTTTCTTCTTGTAGATTTATTTAAGATCTTTGTAGATTCTAGATATTAGCCCTTTGTAAGATGGATAGATTGCAAAAATTTTCTCCCATTCTGTAGGTTGCCTGTTCACTCTGATGGTAGTTTCTTTTGCTGTGCAGAAGCTTTTTAGTTTAATTGGACCCCATTTGTCAATTTTGTCTTTTGTTGCCATTACTTTTGGTGTTTCGGTCATGAAGTCTTAGCCTATGCCTAAGTCCTGAAGGGTATTGCCTAGGTTTTCTTCTAGGGTTTTTATGGTTTTAGGTCTAATGTTTTTAATTCATCTTGAGTTAATTTTTGTATAACATGTAAGGAAGGGGTCCAGATTCAGTCTTCTCCATATGGCTACCCAGTTTTCCCAACATCATTTATTAAATAGGAAATCCTTTCCACATTGCTTGTTTTTTGTCAGGTTTGTCAAATATTCAGGAACTTTTTATGTATTTAAGTATACAAAATTCAACAAATTTGTATATTGTCATACATTTAGTGTTGTTAATGATATGGGAGTGGTGTAGGGAACTTCTTGGTAGAGAAGGGTGGGGTCCCTGGTGAGGGATACACCCTAGGACCTGTGCCCACAACCCAAGTGAGAACAGGCACTCCTGTTCCTGCACCCGAATGTTGCGTTTTCCAAGACTACTCAGTGCCCAGCCCTCCTCCCCAAACCAACCGTGCCCATGTAAACCCGAGATATTAGAGGGCACACTAAATATTTGTTTTATCTTTTTTTACACACACACAAAAATCTTTGTGAAGTTAGAGAATTGTGCCTATTTCATTCACATTTACAGTCTTAGAAAAGTACCTAGCCCACAGAAATACCTCAAAAAGTATTTGTTAAATGAGTGGATGAATGAATGAATAAAAAATATTAAAGAGAGATATTCTCAAAGAGTACTTTGATTGAGAATATTATTTCGTTATTGGCATAGTACTATTATAAATTGAAAAATATCAACATTCATAAAAGAACATGAAGTCCCATGGTTTAGCAACTTTAGGGCATCAGATTTTCTAACTAAAAATATTTCAAAATATGAAAACATATAATTTTTGTCATCTAAGATCAAGGTTGTATTCTGGGCATAATAATACTGTAAAAACATTTTATCACACTGAAAATACATAAAGCAGTATTCTCTAAAAACCTAAAAAATTATAGCGGAAGCAACAATTCTGGGTTGAAGATTCTTGACTCAAAGCTTGAAGAATATGGAAATACTCTTTCTCAAACACACACACAAATGGGTGTTTTCATAACATTTTCTTCCTCCAGTTTTGTTAGATGTTGACTCTCTGGACATTGTCAATTTGGACACTAAATTGTATTCTCTTAGTGCTACAAACTCTCATCTACCTTCAAGTTTTGGAATCAAAATTAAAGGAAAGAGTGGCAAAACATACATGTAATGTTAACAAACATTCACATTCTAAAATATTATATCTTAATCTTAAAAGGAATAGTTCTGTTTTTATGTGAATTCCCAAAATTCTGACCCCAAAAAGATCTTTTACTACCCTTATTTACCTAGCAGGGAAAAAATAAATAAATATATGAAATTATTGAAATATACTATTATCATCAGGAATGCATTAAAATTGCATTTGCAGATAGAACCATTGGCTAAATAAAAGTATTGCTGCTTACCTTGTAAAATTATCTTTGATATCAGTTCTGTAATTTAGGAGAGTGTCAATATGATTGTTTTGTACATGGTGGTCATTTTTAAGACTCTTAGTAATTTCTTTCTGATAATATAAATCAATCTTCATAGTGGTCATTTCATTTAGAGCGTATCACCATATATTCCTGAAATGACTAGTTTCAAATCAGATCAGTTGTTCTCCAGAATTAAAAAAAAAGAAATAGAAATTGCACACTCCAGAGCCTTCTTCTTTCAGTTTAGACATGTCCTATATTGCTGAAAAGATCAAGACTCACACCAACAGGTCGCTTTGGGAGTCAAAATTAAAAGCAACCATAGAACAGAATTTAACCACTGGCTACATCCTATGGGTCAGGCAGCATGCCAAGTGCTCTTTCCATGCATTATCTCTAATTTGTGCCATAATCCTTTCTCATAAGGATTATCATCCCTAGTTTATAAAAGAATAACAGAGGTTTAACAAAATTAAGTGACTTTTCTCAAGATCTTCAGAGCGATTAAATTGTTTGTTTGGAATCAGATCCCCAGGATCTATCACACCAGAATCCTGAGGCAGCCCACAAATGAAAGGATCATATTATAAATGTGTGGCATTAAAAATTATCACAGAAGGAGTGTTTGTTACAATATGTTCTATCACTTGACAAAAAGCTATTTATTCACCTAATAGTGAAAAACAAGACTTGGTTGGGTCAAGGTGGCTCAGACTGCTAAATTTCTCATACAATGAGTGAAAGGGTCTCCAGGTTCATCTTGTGCTTTTGCTTATTTTGTGTTCTCCATCTAATTATTCTGCTATCCCATCTCTTGGTGGGATCTTTTCTATTCTTTTTCATGACCACTCGGAGTGGTGGTCATTTGTAGGCTAATCTGACACTGAATCTCCAGCTCATCCTTAGTTTCTAAAGCCCAGTCTAGGAATCCAATTTCAAAATATGGATCTCCGCCCATGGGAGTATCCTAGTGCTTACAACCTAACTGATATTAAATTGGATTTACTTTTGGTAGTTCAGTGTTAGCAACTGAATGTTTCCGCCATCCCAAAATTCAACTGTTGCAATGTAATCCCCAGTGTGATGGAATTTTGTGGTAGCGCCTTTGGGATATAATTAGACCACAGGGGTGGAGCTCTTATAATAGTGCTAATGCCCTTATAGGAATATGCCAGAGGGCTAGCTAGCTTTCTGTTTCTCCATGTGAAGATATAATGAGAAGTCAGTACTCTGCAACCTGAAAGAGAATTCTCACCAGATCTCAACCACATGAGCACCTGGATATAAAATTTTCAGCTTTCAAAAGTGAGCAAAATAAATTTCTGTTGCTTATAAGCCACCTAGTTTATGGTACCTGGTTGTAATCACATGGGTCCTTAAAAGTGGAATGGGGGGTCAGCAGAGAAGGATGAAAGGAATATTTGACTCTAGAAGGGTGGACAATGAGGTGTAGGGCTTTTACAAGCTGGAAAGAGCAAAAAAAAAAAAAAAAAAAAGATTATTTCATAGAGCCTTAAAAAGGAGTGTTGTCCTGCAGACACCTTAATTTTAGCTCAGTGAGACCCAGATTGGATTTCAAACATACAGAACTGTAAGATAACAAATCTCTATTCTTTTAAGGCACTGTATTCCTGACAATTTGTTACAGCAATCATAGAAAACCAATTTACTTATGATCCAGAGTACTGTATTACTTGCACTTTCATGAGCTGATTGGTTAGTTTCACAAGTATGCAACTTTGTTCATTTAAAAAACAACAGGTGCTGGAGAGGATGTGAAGAAATAGGAACACTTTTACACTGTTGGTGGGACTGTAAACTAGTTCAACCACTGTGGAAGTCAGTGTGGCGATTCCTCAGGGATCTAGAACTAGAAATACCATTTGACCCAGCCATCCCATTACTGGGTATATACCCAAAGGACTATAAATCATGCTGCTATAAAGACACATGCACACGTATGTTTATTGCGGCACTATTCACAATAGCAAAGACTTGGAACCAACCCAAATGTCCAACAATGATAGACTGGATTAAGAAAATGTGGCACATATACACCATAGAATACTATGCAGCCATAAAAAATGATGAGTTCATGTCCTTTGTAGGGACATGGATGAAATTGGAAATCATTATTCTCAGTAAACTATCACAAGGACAAAAAACCAAACACTGCATGTTCTCACTCATAGGTGGGAATTGAACAATGAGAACACATGGACACAGGAAGGGGAACATCACACTCTGGGGACTGTTGTGGGGTGAGGGGACGGGGGAGGGATAGCATTAGGAGATATACCTAATGATAAATGACGAGTTAATGGGTGCAGCACACCAGCATGGCACATGTATACATATGTAACTAACCTGCACATTGTGCACATGTACCCTGAAACATTGTATTCAAATTGTATTTCTTTTAAAGGACAAAATGGAGTACAGTTAAAATGAACATTGATTTGTAAGAGATAAAAAGAAAATGAAATTCTTAAACTACTTTAACTATATTTTGAACAGATAATTAAATGTTTTAGTTACTCCATACTCTATTACAAGGTTTGCCCTGATACCATGGTGAGATTCATAATTATGTTTATGCTGGAATTTTTGCTACTAATAAGAAGAACTCAAAGGAGAGAAAGTATAAAAAATATAATACTATTTTTGACAGTTTCTATAGATACTTTTCAGAGCCTTTACAAAAATGACACTTTTCAAGGTAGGTTAACATTCACTTTCAAACATCCAAATTAATTTTTACATGCAATTGAAAGGAAGACTTTTATTCCTGGTTTCAATCTAGTTTACACAAAATATTTTTAATGATGTTTTTATAAATTATAGTATGCCCTTTCGAGATTACTTTCCTTCACAACGATGTTGCTTCTTAAATGAGGTTTTGAATATGTTTTTCTTGTAGTGGAAACCATTATTCCAAATGGTGTCATTGTTTAAACAGTTGTATGTTATATATTTTAATAACATATCTGCTAAAATGTAAATTGATTAGGCATATTTTTATTTATTTAAAATAACAAATATTCTTGCTTATTTTTCAATTTTGACTAAATATAAGTACACATTTTGTTTTATATGTTTGGGGAGATGGATGTCATATTTATACCCTTTCTTTCATAGAACTAGTCCTAAAATAATTTGCCAATTGAAGGAATTATTATCATTTCATATGACAACATTTAAGTGGCGCTAAACATAGCCACTTATCTTCTGCAACCCAGATGTGATCTGTTCAACAGGGAAAGTGAAATATTGGAAAAGAAAATATAGAAAGAATAAAAGAGAAATTTTGCATCTAATAGAAATATACACAAAGAATTATTTCTTCTAGCACATATTTATATAAAATTTTCGTAAATAAAATATCTCTAAACACTTATAATAAATATTTCGTATTAATTGACTACTTTATTGTATTTATTTCACCACCATTGTGCAAGACACCTATTGTGTTAGGAATAGTGTTTTTTTTCTATTATTTAACAAAAATAATTTCTAGGTCTAGTCTAATCAATTTATATTTTAGCAGATATCTTATTAAAATACATAACATACAGCTGTTTAAACTATGACACCATTTGGAATAATGGTTTCCACTACATGAAAAACATATTCAAAACCTCATTTAAGAAGCAACATCGTTGTGAAGGAAAGTAATCTCGAAAGGGCATACCATAATTTATAAAAACATCATTAAAAATGTTTTGTATAAGCTAGGTTGAAACCAGGAGATTACTAACATTACCTCATTGTTGGGTAACAGTGCACCTGTATTTAATTTCTTTAATGTGTATTTATGATAGAGCTAGTTATATATCGTGCAATGTATAACTCTCTCTATCTTAAATACAAATATATTAATTTTAGTGTATAAACTCTAAAGCTGAAAATAAAGTATATGTTAATAAACTAGAATGACATGTCTTCTAAAACAAGAGAATGATGTAGGCATGTTAAATATCTTGTGGATCTATCAGTGAATGTAGTGTTGAGGCAACCCAACTCAAAATTTCTGCATGAGATTGCTTTAAGCCTCTGTTGTGACTGCATTATGATTCAACTGGTCTGTCCACACCAAACAACAGTTTGGTTTCTCATAGTTCTGATTCTGAAAGAACTCTCTATCAAAGGTCCTATAAGCAAATTTCCATCTCTGAGTTTCTTTACTGGGGAGCATAATCTGCATAAGTTATAGCTCATTTCAGAAAATTACTTATTTTTTTACTGATATTTAAAAAATTTTTGAATAAGGCATTTCAGTAAATAACCTTGATTTTAAATTATAATTTAAAATAAATACTAACTTTTACTTATTGTTCTGAGTTATTTGCTAGGACTTATACTAAACATAAACATTCTAGTATTGCATGCAATTTGTACATGCCCTGACTATTGAAAAGCAATCTTTGTAAATTAGTATGGTAATTGTTTGTTAGTTAAAAAATAATATTTGTGTTGCTCAAAAGTATGGTCCTTTTTTGTGTTTAATTTTTGTAATACTTTTGAAAGTTGGTCAAGATATTTAATTAGATATATAGTATTTCCTATATTTTTTCTACTGTAAAGAAAATGTTCTTTTTTTCTGGCAACATACTGCTAAATTTAATAATAAATTATTTTTCTTGATGAATAGAAACTTTTAAGGGCAAAATAATCATTTTAGATTAGATGGTTTAATTTTCTATTTGGCCTTGCACTTCCGTAATTTTTGTTTTATTTAAATATATCCCTTATGTCTCTTCTTTTCTTTAGCGTATCATTGGTTGTGTTTATTCTTCCTTGTCCCAGCTGCTCTTTTGTTTTAGTTGCTAAGATTATTTTATTCAAATTGTTTCCTAAGTTTGATTGATCATATTTGTTTCACATATTTCCATAGTTGGTATTATGTTTTTATACTGGGTGTTTGAGTTTCTGATCCATAATGTTTCTTCATATCTGTGGTGTTTTTTTAGAGAAAGATTTAATTAATGTTGTGGAGTCGTGCTACTGATTTCCTCTGGTTTTGGTTTTTTTTTGTGGGAGAAGGCAGTTTCTTTCATGAATATTTTGATATTTTTTATTTTTATTTTTATTTTTACTTCATCAACATTTTGTGTTGATTTTTTCTTTAAAGCAAGCGATGATTTTATGAAGTTGACATTAACAGGGTTTCTGTAAATTAATATATTTCTTCATTGAAAAGAGCATGTTTTTGTTCCTAATTCAAGTGCAGTTTTTTTTTTTCAAAGGTTTAACTTATTTTGTTTCAAAGCAGTTCTTACTCCAAATTGGAGAAAAAGGAAAAAAAAAAATTATGGAGAAAAATCACGAACCAACTCATTTTTATTTGACAAAAAATCACTGGCCAAGCTATCTTTATTTTAATCATTCATGACAAAATATTTGAATATGTTAAATAATTCTCATTATCTTAGTATCTTAAATGCACATTATAGAATGCATAAAAATAATTATATACCATAACTAAGAAGGACTTATCTCAAGTGTGCAGGGCTAGCTCAACATTTGAAATTTAGTTACTGTAATGTATCACAACAGGCTAAAGAAAAAAATGTAAATTTTAGTAGATACAGAAAAGCATTTGTTAAAATACAACATTCATTTATAACAAAAATTCTCAGTAAACTAAAGGTAAAGAGGAACTTCCTCAACTTGATAAAGAATACGTACAAAATATCTCCAGTTAACAGTATGCTTCATTATGAGAAACTTGAAGTTTTCCCACAAGGACTGGGGGCAAGTCAAGGATGTTTTCTCTCACCACTGCTTTTCAACATTGCAATACCTAGCCTTTCCTAATTGTTTTTCTACACTACCGTGCCCACCTTTGAGTGATGTCTTTGCTTTGATCATTTGTGCATACTCACAACTCAATCCCCACAGACTCTCTATTCTGAGCCCATAAAAATCCCTGGGATCAAACATATTGGGAACCCTCCTGTTTTTGGGTAGGGGACCCAAAAAAGCTGTTTCATCACTCAATAAAACTTTTTTCCTTGCTCACTCTTTGAGTGTCTGCGTGACTACTTCTTCCTGGTGGTGAGACAGGAAGCCAGACCTAGCCAAGCTAAGGAGCAAAAAATTCTACGTCGGAGTTACTGTTAAGACTCCTTTGATAGCACTGTATCACAAAACTCCTCCAGCTTCTGCCATTACCCAGTTCCATTTACTTCCACAGATTTAGGTATTTGTTATAGCAACGGTCTATTTCACAATACCTATTGCTGTCTTATTCCATTTGGGACACTATAAAAAATAACTTAAATTGAGCAATTTATACATAATAATAATTTATTGTTCATAGTTCTGGGGACTGTGAAGTCCAAGATGTTGGTACCAGCCTATTTGATGACTTGAGAGGGTCCGTTCTTCATTAATGTCATCTTCCATGTGTTTTCACACAGTGGAATGGACGAACACTGTGTCCTAACATAGCAAAAGGGGACAAGGGAGCTCACTCAAACCTCTTTTGTAAGGGCACTACTCCCATTTGTGAGAGTGAAGCTCTCACGACGTAATCACTTCCCAAAGGCCCCAACGCTTAATACTATTAAATTGGGTATTAAGTTCCATCACATATATTTTTAGAAGATCCAACATTCAGGCAATAGCACTTGTGATAGGGAGGTGTCATCATATATCATTGCAGGGGTTGTGGTTGGGATTGTCTGAGGTAATATCTATGGAAAGTTTTATCATGTATAATGTGCTTCAAACTTGGTTTCTATTTTCTGTCTCTGCTCCCTTTCATGTCGTATATTCACATATATCATTATAAGCTTGGGCTATTGAACTTAGTTGGAGTGTAGTTTTATAATCAGACCTTAATGAGTTGCATGTGCTTGGTTTTCCTTAAATTAGATGTCCTGAGGGTGTAGCCATTTTCCTATTTATTGTTTGTTCCCTTGCTTATTGAAAATTACTTGCAAGTTACTTGCTTATGATTTATAGACATTTAAAATATATTCTCTGATAAAATGTGTACAAAAATTTTTTTAACTTCTGCACCAGGGTGAAAAATTGAAACTTCTCTGTGGAGATAATATGCCTATTGTCACAATCCCTATTAGCTACTGATTTTGATTACTTGTGTTTCTTGCTGGAAAAGGCTCTGAAACAATAGAATATGTCCTATAAATCAGCTACTTAAATTTTAGAAAGACAATTTTAATAACTCTGTTTTGGCTACAGACTTCTTTTCTGCATTCCTGTATCCTGACATGTTGTTTTACTTGAAAATATTAATTACATGGAATTAGAAAGAAACAAAATTATGTTAAATGTGCTGTAAGACAATGATGAATGACAACTAAAATGGTTATTCAATATGAATTTCCTCTTTACTTTGCTGGGTTAATCCCAAGTTCTTACCATAGTTTTCATTCACAAAAAGAAAACAGGAAATTGTAGTAGTATCTGAGAAGCTGAAAACATCTATTTTGATTTTGGCATTTTAAATCATTATATAATAGTTTTGAATTTTGTTATTAATGTGATAGTTGCTGCAAATTTTGCCAGAATATCTTATTGGTTGTCATAAGTAGATAATTTCTTCATATTAGGAAGCAAGGATTTTAATTTATAAAACAAAATTTCTTAGACATTTTTTTCTCAATTTTTTTTTACTTTTAGTATTAGTTTCTTTCAAAATGTTGTTTTTCTAATAAAAACCCATGAAATTCTTATGGAGAAAAAACAATTTCTTTTCTAATAAACAAGATTAGGGGGAAATCCAAAACATGAGGCTTATGATGTAAAAGGCAGAATAATTCAGAGTCCTATATTAAACCCTTTAAAACCAGATTAATAAAGGATATAAAGCAGGATTCAACTTTAATGCATAACAACAAGAAATGATTGATTATAATTGCATTGGAAGACTATTATCATGTGTAACTGTACTACTTCAGATGTATTAAAATAAGTATACATGCATTTTTTATAGATGTAAACAATTATAAGGTTCAGTCAAACACTTGTCAACCAACAATGAGACTCTTATTAGGTTTTTGTACTCATCAAAAAGTGATTTTATGTGGCTGTTCTTTGCTATAATGGCTTTGGCTTTATTGAGAACAAGCATAGAAAACACCTACACGTGTAATATTATTTAATTTTGTTAATTAAATGAAACACCAAACTGCATCTTTTGCCTAATTCTTCTATACAATACTCCTCATAAAAAATATTTTATAGTTCAAGTTCAGGAAAAGGTTTCTCTATTCTGGTGAATAGCTGGGCTTCCCTTCATTTGGTATACAAAGATAGGGAGGATCCTGATTTTATAATTATGTTGAGTTCAGAAAAAAAGTTATATATTCTACTTTGTTGACTTTGTTGGGGGATGCTACTATGTGTTTTGTGACAGTACTTTTTTTGGAGTGTTTTTTCAAAAATGTCAGCATAGCCAAACACCATGGAAGAGATAGTTTGTGTCTTGCTCTTGGGCAGAGGACAGATTTGTATTTCCCCTGACCACAATAATAAAGATAATGTCTTTCTACAAGGCAAAGTTTGAACACAAGTTTTTGAGCATCCTGTTTGTGAGGTTTAGGGATTTCCAAGTTTGAGACTCTTCACCAGCAACATAGACCCACTATCTGGGAAGATCCTTTTAGTCTGCTAGACATCATCTTCATGGAACTTTGAGGACACAATGAAATGATAGAAGCATGCAGTTCTTATTGTCTGGAGCAATAAATAGTGTTATTTTACTCAGTAGTCTAGTAAACAATATCAGCAATTATGAAACTGTGGCAGCTAGCTAGTTAACTTGCAAGCAAACAAATCTCACAATTTTCAGTTTGTTTTGTGACAAACTTCCTTCTCCATTATCTCTTGAATATCTTTTGGTCTTGAAAGTATTTTTAAAAAATTTTTTTACATCTTTCTAAATTATATCTCTTTTTGCAGTAGCTCATTAATTAATATATGCAATCTCAATGCCAACTGTAGTACCATATCCAAATGTCTTTCTCAGAGTTTATCTGAATCCCATGACTTATTATCTCATGAACATTAAATCCCTGTTCCTTAGAAAAAAAAGAAAGAAAAGTCTATTCTCCTCTCTTAACTCTGCAGACATAATTTGATATTTTAAACCAGAAAAGCAATATGACATAATCATTAAATGAAGTTTCAGAAGCAAAAAGTCCTATTGATAGGTTCAAATTCCAGCTTTGAAACCTGTGTTATTGTGGAAAAACAACTCGCTTTCACTGTACATCTACTTTCTCACCGGTAATTAAGTGTTAATAAATCTCTCCATTCTCTGAATATAATGGCCATGTCATTGTGTTATTATTAGGATTTTATAAATTGACTCATAAAGTTCTCTTGTAAAACAATGCTTGACACATGGAAATGATTTAAAATACCATTAGTTTCCAGTAATTTATTATTATCACACCATTTGGGTCAAAGAAAAATAATAATCTGAAAGTAAAATTGCAATGCTTTAGGGAAGCCTTTTCCAATAGGTCTTTCTGTGATTATTTCTGTGTTAATATTTGAGTTGTCTTGTTCCTAGTAACCATTAGCCACTAGTATACTACATAACAGGAACTGACTTTTTAATAGTACACACTATTAACTAAATAGTTAAATCAATAATCTAAATAATAAACTCAAATCTAAATAATAATATTTATCTAGTGACTACTGAATTCAGCAACATTGTGTAGATACTATGTATACATTGTACACATTCTTTTGTATTATGATGTATTTCCAATACAGATTTTTAAATATGAATAATAAATAAAGTAACTTTTTGAGTCAAATATGATAAGAAGTTAAAATCTGTTACACTGAGTACAAGGTTTAGGAGTTTGTTGTTTTATTTTCTATACTCTTGTAATTTGTAACTTTTTAAAGAAAAAAGTGAGTGTAGCTTGTCAAAGTTTTAAAATTCATTTCTTACAAAAGTCATATACTAGTGAAAATAAAAATTCATATTACTGTCTTTACCTTAGAGTAATCCATAAGGTAAAAGGGTTCACATATGACTAGAGATAATTTATACTATTATTTGGTATAACACACTAATGAGTCTTTGAAAACGTGAAGTAAGACATTAAACTGCTTTTTGGGGATCAGAGATTTCTGCTACAGAGCCAAAATTGTTGTTGATAATAACAGTGTAGTTTCCATTATTGCTTTTAAGGACTGTTAGGGGAAGCAGAAAGAGGGGCAAAATATGAGGGGCGGGGCAAACAAATTGGGAGGAGGTGACACCCAGATAAAATTGGAGTCAATTTTTAGAAATATGAATGTTTCACATTTACTTTTAAATGAAATGCTCTATTGAGCAGTCACATATAATGACCCACTACTGTTACCCTTGCCCTTTTGTAAAAATCCACCCTGTCTATACCACTTGAACCTGGGGAGGGTTGAGAGAAGCAACAGAGAAAGAGGGCTGAGCCCTCACTTTACTCAGAATTCTTGGACAAAAAAGTAGCTCAAGGATTCTCTTGAAACTAGAAATTTAAAGGCACCTATTAATCAAGCTGTCTAATTATTCAGCCCACCATCTGCTTAAAGGTACAATCAAGATCAAAGAACACATCTAATTCTCAAGTCACCATCTTTGTTTTTTTTTTCATTACATAACATTGAATATTCTTTTTTTCCTGGTTTTATTTTGATATTATTGACAAAAAAAGTATATATATTTGAGGCGGTGCTTTTTGATATTTTGACATATATATATAATTTTGTGAAATAATGACTGAAAACAAAATAATTGGCATACCTATCACCTCACATAGTTACCATTTTCTTTTTGTTATTTTTTGTGAGAATGCTTCATATGCACCCTCTTAAAATTTCAGGTAAACAATACATTTTTGTTTACTATCATCAACCTGCTGTACATTAAAGCTCAAGAATGTACTCATCTTGTGTAATTGATGCCTTGTACCCCTTTACCAACATCTCTCTATTTCCCACCCCCACCCTCTAGTTTGGCAATCTCCATTTTAATCTCTGCTTCTATGAGTCTGACTATCTTACATTCTATATAAGTCATAGTTTGGCAATCTCTGTTTTACTATCTGGTTCTATGAGTTTGACTATTTTACATTCCATGTAAGTCAGATCATGCACTGTTTGTCTCTCCATGTCTGGCTTATAATTCAGTTAGCATGTGCTCCACATGGCAAGAGTTTCTTCTTTTTTTAAAGCTGAAAAAAACTCCATCATTTTTCTGTATATATACAACAAATTTTCTTTATTAATCTGTTGATGGACACTCAGGTTGTTTCCACATCTCAGCTATTGCAAATAATGCAGCAATGAACATGGAAGTGCAGACAACTCTTCAACATACTGACTTCATTTTCTTTGGATTATGCTCTGACGTGGGACTGCTGGATCATATGGTAGCTCTGTTTTAATTGTATGAGGAACCTCCATTTTTTAAAGAAGGACTATATCAATTTACATTCCTAAGAACAGTATGCAAGGGCAACCTTTTCTGTGTGCCCTCATCAACACGTATTAACTTTTGTTTATTTGAGCATAGTCATGCTAACAGGTGTGAGGTGGTATTTCATTGTGGTTTTGATTTGCATTTGTCTGATGCTTAATGTTGTTGGGAACTTTTTATAACTTCTTTGGGAAAATGTCTATTCAAGGACTTTGCCTGTTTTTCCCATTGAGTTTTTAGTTTCTAGTAACAAAAATATACGGATATTTAATATATTTGTGTATTATCCTCTTATCAGATGTATAATTTGAAAATACTTTCTCCAGTTCCATAGAGTGTCTACTCATTCTGTTGAATGTTTCTTTTACTGTGTGGAAGTTTTTTATTATAGACTGATGTAATACCACTTTCTATTTTGGGTTTTGTTATCTGTGGCTTTGGGATTATATATATAAAAAAATCATTACCCAGGACAATGTCATACATGTTTTTCTTATGTCTTCTTGAGTAGTTTTATGTTTCAGGTCAAATATTTATGTCTTTAGTCCATTTTGAATTGATTTTTGTATGTGGTGTAAGATAATGATCCAGTTTCATTCATCTGCATGTAAATATCCAGTTTTCCCAGTACTATTTATTGAGAAGACTATCTTTCACCCATTGTGTGTTCTTAAAACCCTTGTTGAAGATCAGTTATATACAAATATGTGGATTTATTTCTGGGTTCTCTATTCTGTTCCATTGGTCTATATGTCTGTTTCTATTCTAGTACCATGCTGTTTTGATTATTTTCACTTAGTAGTTTATTCACACAAAGGGAGATGTAATGCCTTCAGCTGTGTTCTTGCTCAGGATCTCTTTGGCAATAGTATACTTTTGTGGTTACATATAAATATTAGTGTTGTTATTTTTTTCCTATTTCTATAAATAATTCAATGGGATCTTAACAAGATTGCACAGAGTTTATAGATCATTTTAGATAGTATGGATATTTTAACAATATGAATTTTTTCAATCCATTATGTAGGGCTGTATTTCCATTTGTCTTTGCCTGTTTTTATTTTTCTTCAGCAATATTTCATAACTTTCAGTTTTCAAGTCTTTTCCCTTCTTGATTAACTTTAACCTAATAATTTTTATTGTCTTTGTTGTTATCATGAGTATGATTGTTCATCATTTTCTTTTCAGTTAGTTTGTTATTTGTGTATAGTAATGCAAATAATTTTTATGTTGATTTTATATTCTTCAACATCGCTGAATTTGCTCATTAGTTCCAATAGCTTCATTATTGAGTCTTTAGGGTTTTCTATGTATATTATCATGTCATCTACAAACAGAGGTAATATTACTTTTTCTTTTCTTATTTAGATGTCTTTTACTCATTTTTCTTATCTAATTGAATTGGCTAGGACTTCCAGTACTATGTTGAAAAGAAATGTGCAGAGTGGAAATTTTTGTCTGGTAGCAGATCTTATGGTATTTTTAGAGACAGTGTTTGATATCCACAATGATCATTTACAGAACTCAAGCAATATGGAAGAAATTTCATTCTAAATAAAAAGTGTTGTCTTATCAAAATGAAAATTATGATGCATGTATTAGGTTTCTCTAGAGGGACAGAACTATAGCATATATATGGGGGGAGTTATTAAGTATTAATTCACACAGTCACAAGGTCCCAAAATAGGCCATCTGCAACCTGAGGAGCAAGAAGAGCCAGTCCAAATCCCAAAACTGAAGAACTTGGAGTTCGATGTTTGAGGACAGGAAGCATCCAGCACAGGAGAAAGATGTAGGCTGGGAAGCTAGACCAGTCTAGCCTTTTCACCTGTTTTCAGCCTGCTTTATATTCTAGCCATGCTGGCAGCTGATTAGATGGTACCCACCCAGATTAAGGGTGGGTCTGCCTTTCCCAGCCCACTGACTCAAATGTTTAATCTCCTATGGCAACACCCTCACAGACACATGCAGGATCAATACTTTGCATCCTTCAATCCAATACATTTGACACTTAGTATTAACCATCACAAGTCCGCTTCTTGTCAACTTGAACCCATACACAGCTCCTGAGATTATACAAAATCTTCAGATAAAGATAATAGTAAGGTCATAATTACACCTAACATAATACAATTATGCTTTGTACAACCGGAAACATATCAATGCCCAAACCAAAAACTATTACAAAAGTTAACAATACTTAAATGCTGATATGGAGTCAATAAATCTTATGGCACATGATAAAGGAAAATGAAATAAAATGAGGACTTTTTTAGTACAAGTGTGTGCATGCACAAACTTTCTTCTTTTGTTTTAACAAAAGAAGAAAGAAATACTTATGACAATTATAGTATTACAGTCCTCCTTTCTGCAGCTGGTCACGTGGTCATAGCTAGTATTGATGACCACTTTCTTCTACTACACATTCTGTATTACGTTTGCCTTCAGCAAGCACCTCAGCAGGTCGTGATTTTTTTTTTCTTGTTGAACTGACCCAAACCTTCATTCCTGAGGGGTCTGGGCTATTTGTAATCCTGCCTGGATTGTGCTGTTATAGTATTCCATTGACCTAATCACAAGGCATGGTAATAATAAAAGACATCCTAATGGATGTCCTGTATTCCATGCATAGTCTTCCCTGCCTCTGATGTGAAGTAGTAGACTGATTTCATCTTGATAGTCCAGGTCAATCCCCCCAGCCAACACTGTAACTCCCTCGCTAGCCTGTTGACTTAAAGATAGGAGGAGCCCAAAGTGTCCAGATGGCAATCTTAACCTCCAGCTTAATAGAATCATTGTGCCTCCTGGTAGCAACATCCCATCCTCTGGAAGTAAGACCTCTAGCTAGTAGGATGTAATATTGTGGGAACAGAAGCCAAAAATTTTGGTACTGGATCACTAGGGATAATGGTGAGTGGTGCCACTTCCACTTCCACCCCTTGATTCCTGGACCTTTGAATCTTAGCTATGGGAGAAACAGTACCATATATTGGATACTGAGTCAGAGCATACATGGCCTTCTGGAGAACTTTGCCCCAGCCCTGCATAGTATTGCCACCTAGTTGGCATTGTCATTGTGACTTCAAAAGGCCATTCCACCATTATATCAATCCAGTTGCTTCAGGATGATAGAGAACATGGTAAGAGCAGTGAATTCCATGAGCATGAGGCCACTGCCACACTTCTTTAGCTGTAAAGTGAGTGCCTTGGTCAGAGGCAATGCTGTGTGGAATACCATGATGATGGATAAACCATGAGTCCAAAGATGGTAGTCTTGGCAGAAGCATTGCATCCAGGATAGGCAAACCCATATCTTAGTAAGTGTCTATTCCAGTGAGGACAAACCTTTGCCCTTTTCATGATGGAAGAGGTCCAATTTAATTAACCCGTCACCAGGTAGCTGGCTGATCACCCACAGGAAAGGAGCCATATTGAGTCCTCAATGTTGGTTTCTGCTGCTGGCAAATTGAGTACTCAGCAGTGGCCATAGCCAGGTCAGCCGTGGTAAGTGGAAGTCCATGTTGCTAAGCCCATGGGTAACCTCCATCCCTGCCACCATGGCCACTTTGTTCATGGGCCCATGGGGTGATGACAGGGGTGGCTGGGGAAAGAGGCTGAGTAGTGTCCACAGAACAGGGTATCCTATCCACTTGATTATTAAAATCCTCCTCTGCTGAGGTTGCCGTTGGCTAACAATCACATGGGTACAAATACCTCACAGTTTTTGACCACTCAAAGAGGTCCACCCACAAACCTCTTCCCTAGATTTCTTTGTCATCAATTTTCCAATCATGCTTCTGCCAAGTCCTGGACCATCTATACCAACCATTGGCTAGAGCCCATGAATCAGTATATAATCACACATCTGGCCATTTCTCCTTCCATGCAAAGGGCACAACCAGGTGCACTGCTTGAAGTTCTACCCACTGGGATGATTTTCCTTTACTGCTGTCCTTCAGGGATGTGCCAGAAAGGGCTCTAGTGCTGCAGCTGACAACTTTCAGGTGGTGCCTGCATATCATGCTGATCTATTTGTGAACCAAGCCCTAATCTTCTCTTCCTCTGTCAACTGATCATAGGGGATTCCTGAAGAGGCCATTGGTGCAGGCTGGGGGAGAGAAGGCAGGCGGTGGCAGGAGTGGAGACCATGGGCATTTGAGCCACATCCTCATGTAACTTACTTGTGCCTTCAGGACCCGCTTGAGCCTGATCACGTATATACCACTTCCATTTGATGATGGAATGCTGCTGTGCATGACCTGGTTTATGGCTAGATGGGTCAGGAAGCACTCAGTTCATGAAAGGCAATTCAGGTCGCATGTTGACTTGATGACCTGTAGTCAAACATTGTGTTTCCACCAAAGCCCAGTAACAGGCAGAGATGTCTCTCAAAAGGACAGTAGTCATCTGCTGAAGATGGAAGGGACTTGCTCCAAATTCCTAGAGGCCTCTGCTATGATTAACCTTTGGTAGCCTTCCAAAGGCTCCAAACAGCATCCCTATCTGCCACTGATACTTCAAGCACCATTGGATCTGCTGGGTTATATGGCCCAAGTTGCAAAGCAGCTTGCACAGCATCCTGGACCTGTTGCAGAGCCTTCTCCTGTTCTGCAGGACAGAACCTTTCAGGTCACTGGATAAATGGACTGGAGTAACACAATCAAATGAGGAATGTGTTGTCCCCAGAATCCAAATAGGCCCATAAGGCATTGTGCCTCTTTCTTGGTTGTAGGAGGGGCCAAATGCAGCAACTTGTCCTTCACCTCAGAGGGAATATCTCAACAGGCATCACACCACTGGATCCCTAGAAATTTTACTGAGGTAGAAGGTCCATGAATTTTAGTCAGATTTATTTCCCACCTTCTGGCACACAAATGTCTCCCCAATAAGTCCAGTGTGTTTGCTGCTTCTTACTCACTGAGTCCAATAAGCATAATATCATTAATGTATACCTTGTGGAAGCAAAAAACGATCAAGGTCTCTCTGAGTCAGATTATGGCACCAAGCTGGAGAGTTGATATACCCTGAGATAGGACAGTAGACATATATTGCTGGCCTTGCCAGCTGAAGGCAAATTGCTTCTGGTGGGCCTTATGAACGGGAATGGAGAAAAAGGCATTTGCCAAGTCAATGGCTGTATAGCAGGTATCAGGAGATGTGTTAATTTACTGAAGCACTGAAACCACGTCTGGTACAGCAACTGCAATTAGAGTCACCACTTGGGTAAGCTTACCATGATTCACTGTCATTCTCCAATATCCATCTGTCTTCTGCACAGGCCAAATGGAAGAGTTGAATGAGGATGTGGTAGGAATCACCACCCCTGTGTCTTTCAAGTCCTCGACAGTGGCACTAATCTTTGCAATTCCTCCACTGATGCAATGTTGTTTTTGATTTACTATTTTTCTAAGTGGAGGCATCTCTAATCACTTCCATTTGGCCTTTCCCACCACAATTGCCCTCACCCTACCCGTTGGGGAACCAATGTGAGAGTTCTGCCAGCTGCTAAGTATGCCTATGCCAACCATGCATTCTGACACTGGGGAATTGACCACAAGATGAGTCCAGGGATCGACCAGATCCAATGTAAGTCAGACCTGAGCTATAACTTCACTAATTACCTGACCTCCATAAGCTCCAACTTTAACTTGAGGACCACAATGACATTTTGGGTCCCCTGAAATAAATGTCACCTCAGAGCCTCTGTCCAGTAGTCCCCAAAATGTGTAATCATTTCCCCTTCCCCAATGCACAGTTACTCTGTTAAAAGCCCATAGGTCTCCTTGGGGAAGGATGGGAGAAAGATTAACAGCATAAATTATCAGTAGTATAGTGGGGTCCTTCCTTGGGGGGACCTTGCCTCACCTTCGTTCAAGAGGTTCTGTCTGTAAATTGGCTCAAGTCTGGAAATTGATTGAGTGGCTGTTATTCTCTGTTTTTATAGTTCGAATTAGTATTTTATCCATTAGACCTAGAAGTTTTCTGTTTATACAAATTAAGTAGTAATGCAGTAGGCTTTCTATCAATTTTACTTATAGGAACATTGTGATTAATTAGCCAATGCCAGAGCTCTACATGAGCCAGAGTATTCTGATTGCTGCTTTGTCTCTGCTGTTCATTTTGGTAGCTACACCCACCTTGTTTTTGATGGCTGAGTGCTGCCACTTGACTACTGCCACCTCAGGATCCAATTATTCCCATTGTATTTACATTTTGTAGTTGTGTGACTGTGGTTCCCACTGTTAGATCTGACATACATAGAAGGGCAACTACAGGGCTCTTCAAAGATGCAGGTGCTGCCCTCACAAATTTATTTCACAAGGCATTGGTCAAGGGTATATCTTCTGTACCCTCCAAGCTGAGAAGAGTAGGTCTAAAGGGACTAATCAATTCCACCTTCCCAATCTCCCTAAGCCTTTGGATCCCTTCCTCTACATTAAACCAAGTGGGATCACGCATTTCCAGCTCACAAACAGTGGGCCATATTTTAGCTAACCAATCAAATAAACTACTAGAACCCTTTTTAATTCCCTGAGCTACAACATTAAATGCAGAGTCCCTACTTAGTGGACCAAAATCAAAAAATTCAGCCTTATTCAACCGTGTGTTTCTTCCACAATTATCCCACACCCCTAATATTCATTCCCATGCCAGTTCTACAGATTTCTGTTCATATCATTTGGAAAACTCAAGCAGTTATTTTCTGGTGTAGAACAGCTTCTCATAGGTCACACTCTCAACCTCACCTTTAGGGGCCCATTAGGAATTTAGTCTAGTTAGAGGTCTAGAAGCAAACAGAGATGTTGGGGATTACTCCTGAAAAAAATCAACATTATCTTGCCTGGCAACTGCCTCTGGGGAGGCCATCAATGTTGCCTCGGGTAGCACAGAGTTTATATCCTCACACAAAGATGGACAGGCTGATGGCAGCATGGGTCAGATCGGGGATGTTACCTCTACTGGGGATGGTGAAGCTGTTCCTTCTGGCAAAATAAATAAATAAATAAATAATAAAAAATTATCAGAGTTTACAAACTCAGTGTCCCCAGATTCATCATGGTCCTCCCACACATCCCCATTCCAATCTGCAAGGTCCCATTCTTTTCCAATTAATGCCCTCTCCTTAACAGTAGACACCTGGTGAGGCTGTGCATTTACCTTTTGTTGCAGGTCAACCACTCACATGATAAGAGCTTGTGTCTGTTCTTCCACAATTTCAGCTATTTTTCTAGAGGAAATAAGACTCTCACTCAGGGTAATCTTAGCAGATTTGAGGCTCAATATCTGTTTCTGAAGCCAAGAGATAGAAGCCCTGAGTTCGTAATTTTCTTTCATCACTTTATCCTCTGAACTTAGGAGCAATCAACCAGCTCCATTATGTTCCTTGGTTCTCTACATATGGTCAAAGGTCTTATGTATAGGGTCACTAAACTCCTTGCTTCTCACGAGCGGTGAATCAGGAGTGTCAAATGCATTTATTTTGCATAATTCTCTAAACAGTTTATGCCAAGGACTATCAGCTTCCTCCATACTATCAGAAGTTGAGTTTTAACATTTTTTGGTCTAATCATATTAAGCAGCCAATCTCAGAAACCGCCAAACTAATGAAAAAACTCCATCCTTAATATTCTGTTCCTCTACAACCACTCTTGATACCAAAATCTGTATTAGTCAGGGTTCTCTAGAGGGACTGAACAAGTAGGATATATATATACTAATTGTGTGTGTGTGTGTGTATATATGTGTGTATATATATATGTGTGTATATATGGGTATATATATGTGTGTATATATATGTGTATATATATGTGTGTATATATATGTGTGTATATATGTGTGTATACATATGTGTGTATATATACATATATAAAAAGAGGATTTTATTAAGTATTAACTCACACAATCATAAGGTCCCATCATAGGCCCTCTGCAAGCTGAGGAGCAAGGAGAGCCAGTCCGAGTCCCAAAACTAAAGAATTTGGAGTTCAGTGTTCGAGGGCAGGAAGCTTCCAGCACAGGAGAAAGATGTAGGCTGGGAAGATAGACCAGTCTAGTCTTTACACATTTTTCTCTGCCTGCTTTATATTCTAGCCATGCTGGCAGCTGATTAGATGGTGCTCACCCAGATTAAAGGTGGGTCTGCCTTTCCTAGCCTACTGACTCAAATGCTAATCTTCTTTGGCAACAACCTCACGGACACACCCAGGATCAATACTTTGCATCCTTCAATCCAATCAAGTTGACACTCAGTATTAACCATCACAATGCATAACTGCATTTCTCTATGTCCATGTTTATTTTCATACTTTATAAAAGACATGATTTAAGTCTGCAGATAGCAAGACATCTTTAATCTGTAAGAACAGAAGCAAACTTTCAATAGATATATGAATATTAATTCGAAAACATTCATTGCAGTGTTGCATAGCTAAACTCCTTCCATAAGAGAAAAGCCAGTATAACTCACTGCTGATTTTATCTATATCTGCATTAAGAGAAACACTTCTGTTTATGCATTTATTCTTAAAAATAAATACTAATAAGGTATTAACCACTTAAGTATAAAAATTATGTTTTGTTTTAAATATGCTTTCTACCTTTTAATATATGTTATTAGATCTGAAAATGGCTGATCACCTTTATGTTAACACTGAATTATAAAAATATCAAAACGTTTGATTAATGGGTATACTCGAGTTTGTAATACTGTAGTTTGGGGATTAAAATGTTTAAGTGTGATTTTTTTTCTTCTGATGTTTCAGTGGTTCACCACAGTATGTATTATAATTTATGAAGTTTTGAAATGCATTGTTAACCTAAAATGTCTCTGACAATTTGAGGTAATCGTGAAGAAAACTCTCAAATTAAATTCTGCTCAAAATTGCTTTCTTGGAAGACAATATAAAGTAAATATTATGTCATTTGGGAGTTGGGGCTGGGTAAAATAATACCTATGAATATCATCAAAAGGAAATAGTTTGTTTTTATGAAATTGCAGGAATCGCAGGATGAAACAAAAAGATATGCAGTAAATGTAGTAAACATAATATAATTTCCAGAGTTCATGAGAATCCTGATTAAACTGAGTAGTTTCCAGCAGAAAAACTTAAAAAGGATTTCTCCAAACTATGTAGTGATAAACAGCCCTCTTATCAGCTTAGAGTAACCCTTTTTCAAGAGGAAGAAAAGGACGTCAAAAAGGCTCAATGGTACTTATGCACAACATATGAAAAAACTATCACATGGGAGCCACAATATCAAAATAAAAGGTAGGTGGATATACCACCAACACAGCTAGGGAACCCATTCAGTTATTTTGATCTTCAAATGATTTTGGATTGATAATTAGTATCTGGATGACAATTCTAGTATAAGAGATAAGTATAGGGAATATTCCTCACGTATGCAAACATTAAGTCTATATAACTTAGGTTGAGACAATTTGAGCATGTGGCAGGGATGATATGATAGTTCCTATAGCTTTTCATTATGACCAGTGAGTCTGTTATCTGCATTTCAAAATCATTTGGTCCAAATACCATATATTACCAGTGTTATTGGGAAAATGTAGTGTTTAAAATATATAAATAACTCATAAATTGAACACCCTAGAGAATCCTGGAAAAGTGTGTTTTAGAATACTGAAAGATATAATTTTTCAGATGAAAAACTAACTTTGGTTAGTTTCTTATAGCTATAGGATACACTCCAAATTCATTAGCAGAGTTTATAGGTGACTTTAAAATTGCCTATATAGAA
The DNA here is from genome assembly GCF_029289425.2 of Pan paniscus. Lineage (NCBI taxonomy): Eukaryota > Metazoa > Chordata > Mammalia > Primates > Hominidae > Pan > Pan paniscus. The sequence continues at coordinate 61,132,961 of NC_073249.2, forward strand.
AAATTGTGGACCGTAAGAGGAGTTACTGAAGACATTTCTACTCTTAGAACTTATTGACTTCTGGCCTGATTTTAATATGGTCTTATAAAAAAGTATGTACATGTAATGACATTTTTTAAATGACAGGTAAAGTTAGATTAATAAATTATTACTTTGAAACTAGAGTGAAAATGATTTTAAGAAATGACAATGAAACGTAATAAAAATAAAAGGAATATGCTTATTAGAAAATTTAAATATATAAATATTTCAAATTTAATAACATGTATATATTTAAATAAGAGATAAAATATATATAAATAGAGATAATTAAAGTGAAATAAAATACTTGCAGATAAGGCAAATAATAGTTATTCTACCATTGAAAATAGCCCAATAATTACTCTAATCAGAAAACCTATAATTTATTCTGTACTAATATATACAATCCAGGGATAAGTAACTTTATAAAGAAATAGAATGATAAATAATGTAAGAAATAGGCTAACTTAACAGACAGAAAAGTATGGAAGAATTTCAAATCTCATGAAACAATGAATAGTATAATATTAATAAATTATGTAGAAGTATGTCAATATTATTTGTGAAAGAGAAAGATCAGAAAATGGTAAAGGGAAGAACAACAGAAAAGCATATATTCTTTACAGTTAAATAATTTGAGATAATAATGCCTTAAACAGATAAAGAGGTGACTTTTTGTTATATACTACCACTGAAGTAGTGGCTGACAATGTGATTAGAAATCTAGATCCTTCTAATTTCTGCTGTGCCACTATTATCAAGAGGCTTTTATTTTCATCCTTGCAAGATGACTATTGTACACTCAGGTAGGTTGTCTGCATTCAGTTAGAATAAAATGGTGGTGGGTAAAGAAGCAACATAGACACACCTAAAAAGAGAATTCAGTTTAGTGTGTCTATTTAAAAAAATATTAGAAGCCTCCATTTATTGATTTATTTCTACCTCCCATTGAATGGAACTGTGTCTCATACACATCTTTCACTGAAAAGAGATGTAAAAAAAATGATCATTTTGCTTTTCTAAACTTAGTAGGGCAAAGTGAAACTTTACTGTGAATACGGAGAAAAAAATTAAATAACTAGTTTTCAACTACCTTCATCAATATGTTAAATAAATATATTAGAAACACTTAAAGAACTTGGGAGGAGACATATTGAATTCATGAAAACATTGTTATAAGACAAAATTGAAATGATCAACTAAAAAGAAATAATAAAATTCATTTGGTGACTTAGTTGTTTGGTCGATCGTTTTTATAGCAATAATATTTGGCAAATTTGTGCTCAGTAAATTATTTTAGAGGTTTCACTAGCTTTTAAGCTTTAAATGGAAATGAACAGGATTTCAGTGGCTCGCTTGCTAGAGAAAGAAAGCGCCTGGAATGCAAGATTTTTACCTAAGGCAGACGAGACGCCTTTATTCCTAATATACCTATCTATTCTATTTAATATGAATATGCTGCTCTGTGTTCAAGAACTATATTAAGATAATTATTTGTATAAGCTGTGCTCTGTGGTGAGTTAACTAACAAAAATCAATTGTGGTGTAATCCAAAAGGTCTAGGGAAACACATTTATAACCATATAAGGTAGTTTACAATAAATCAGAAGAATATTTAACATAAGGGGTTATATATGTTTGTTAAAATTTCTTTTTTCTTTTTTTATTGCTATTATAAAATGCCCTACAGTTTGATATTATTCTGTGTATGCTTTCTAAAGTACATGTTTTAACTGATGGTTGTCGTGTGCTATGGTTTGCATTCCTCCAAAATTTATGTTGAAGTGTTATCTCCAAAGCAATAGTATTAAGTGATGAGACCTTTTGTGAAGTGATTAAATCATGAGGGCCCTACACTCATGAAGGAGATCAGTGCACTTTTAAAAGGGATTACAGGAGCACATTAGTCTCTTCTGTTCCTTTCACTATGTGAGACTGCAGCAAGCTATGCCATCTATGAAGCAGCAAACAAGGTTTTACCAGACACCGGATCTGCGGGTGACTTGAGTTTAGACTTCTCAGCCTCCAGTATTGTAAGAAATGCATTTCAATGATTTATTAATTACAAAGTCTGTGGTATTTTATTATCTTAGCTCAAATGGACTAAGACAGCATGAAGTGAATGCAATGAAAAGGGAAAAGTGTGATTTTCAACCGATTTATTCAGGGAAAACTAGGTATAAGAGGTGGCTTTTGAGTCAAAAGTTAAAGCTCAGATAATGTTCTGGCACAACAAATTTACAGGAAAGATCAGGGCCATGGAAAATTATAATAATCACTAAGAATTTCAAACTATGCATTATTATGTAGTAAATTTATTTATTACAAATAGAACTAGTCATTTCCCCCTCTTTCCTTTAATGATATGAGTTCATAAGCAGTGACAGTAAAATATGTAAACAAAAAGGCAAAGAAAATATAAAGCCCACTTTTAGTCAAGAGTGAAATTTTATATCTGAGAATGTGCCAATTGAATATTAGAATAAAGCACCTTGTGTGGGAAGTCTTCTGCATGACTACTACGCAGCACAAAGGGCATGTTAGTTATAATGTTCATGAAAAATGTTGGACATGGAAATAAGCCGTATCCACAAACCTTACTGAGTTATGCTAAATAAGCCTAAATTAGTAATACTTTGGGGCAATGTTTATGAACACTTTAAAATTCAATGGTATAGTTACATATGTTGTTCTGTGATTGTTTGAGAAACAAATGTTACAATGACAGAATAATTTTCATGATAAATGTTTCTGTAAAGGCCAGGCTGTTCAGAAAAACTCATACATATTTTCCCTTAAGAATATAATAAAATTAGCAGAAATATGGAAAATTCCAAGTACTGACACATGGTGAGTTTGCTTAAAATAATAAAAGCTCACACATGTAATTTATGAATAGTATTCAAAAGAATTATCCTAAGAAAAACATTTGTAAAACTTTCAGATATTAACAAGAATACACGTAGACTATGAAAATGTACAAAATTTCAACTGCAGAAAAAATGCATATAAAGAGAGACAGATAAGATTAAAATAGGCTCAAATGAATAAGCAATGAATTAGTCATTTTGGAAAGTTGTTCTTATGTTAGTCTATTTATATATTTTAAGCAAAAGCATATCACTTTTGTATAATATTTAAGATTGGACAGATTAATTTTTCCTGTTCTTTCCTCAAATAATAATAAAATCAATAGAAAAGATTTTGTAAGGCAAAAATTTCACAGGAACCCAGAAAAGGTAAAAAATAGGATGGGAACATAATTTTTAAAACTGAAAGGCAGATGGATATATGACAAGCGAAATGAACAAACCCAAATTCTGAAATGAAACTGATTTTGGGAGTTAGAAATCTGCAAGGCTGAAAAATGGATATTACCAAGTGCTTCTGAATGTGAGGCTGAGGTAGTGCTGGAAACAGGAAAATTGCCTGAAAGTCTGTTGAAATAGTAGTTACAATCCTAGGTGCTATAGTCTCCCCTTCACCATGATAGATGATTGAATGTGTACTGTTTGAAAAAAAAAAAGAAAGAAAAGAAAGGCAGAAGTCTAAATATAGAAGACTAAAGTATGTGGTCCTTTCCTTCACTTTGTGGCATGATAGACAGGCTTGTTCTAAACAGAGGAAAATGAAATGTATTTCTCTGGGTAATCTAAGCACACCCAAGAAAAAAAAATATATATAATATGTATATATACACACATATATATTATATATATACACACATATATATATACACATATATACATACACACACTTTAGAGTTCAAGGTTAACAAAATAAATAGCTCACTTAATAGCCCTGTCTATGGTAAAGATATAAAGTCTGCTAGCCACTGAATCAAAGCAACACACAGAAATCCTGGATCATTTTGTGGACATTACGAGCAATGCATCGCTAATTATTTGAATAGACTCACACAATGATCTGATTTTGTAAATGAAGTAAAAATTATTCTAGAGTTTCAAAATAAAATGAAGCTCTAAAATTCTGTTGAGGCATCACTAAGTTTTATTCTTCTTAAATAATCATTGGTTCTACAAAACTGATGTGTTGCAGATATGTACAGAGAAAGCATACATCTGTGCGAATGTACTGGTAAACCAGCCATCAGAGAGTAAAGGAGTGGAATATGATTTAGCATTTCCAGTTTCCATGGTTTAAATATTCCCGGTATGATTGTTTTCAAGCTAACATGATCAAATATTATATCCCTGAATACATAGTTGGTAGGAGATGCACACAATTGGCTATGGAGAACCAGCTCCAATATACACCAATTATATTCTAATGTGAAGGTACTGCAACTTCTAGAATACCACCATCATCAAAAAATGTGGCTATGATGAAGCCTAGGTAAAATAAATTCCAGTTTTTTTAAATGTAAGTAAAGGTCTTAATAAAAGTCAGAAAACCATATATGAACTTTTGCTTTTGTAAATACGTTTTTACTATTATCAACCCAAAAGATCACAGTATGTCCCTTAAGATGATTTATGATTTAATACAATTAATTCTTACTTGGAAAGTAAAGCCTTTTTCAAGGAAGTTACCCAAAATAAATGTCAGACTATAGTTTCGATTATTTCAGCTTATAACACAAGGATAATGGTTTACAATAGTCATGGCATAATGATTTTTCTAGACTCTATTATATCCCATTAACAATGAATGTTGTAGTAAAACATACCACATTGTTTTATAAATAGTTCTTTCCAAATACTGTTACAAATTTGTTTTAATTTCATTTTAGCAATAACAGAAATGATTTAAATTATGTCTAGTAATGTTGATTAAATACATTAATAATTGTCAAGAAGGTAACAATTACAAACTTAGAAACATAAATTTTCCCTGGTGATGACAGATTAAGCATCATTTTTGACTGAGTTTCTCTAAAGTGAAGAATTTGCTTTCTACCTTGGTTAAATTTGAAGATAGCTTAAACCTCATTCACACTTGCGATATGTCAAATTCTCTCAATAAAAAAATTGTTAAAGGTCCTAAATATCTTAAAGGGATAAGATTGTAATTTTTAGAAATTATTAATATTTGATATTTGAATTGGTATGTTAAATTCCTTTAATGGTTTATTGCTATAATAAACTATAATAAAATAAAAAAGTTTTAAACATAGCTGTCCTCAGGGTAATCACATCCTTAGATTCTATCTAGAAGTTATCAATCATCCTTAGATTCTAACTAAAAGTTATCAATCAGAACCCAGAAGGTATTCTAGGTACTGAAAATTTAGCAGGCTTTGTGGGTAAATATGACATTGATGTTTGACAAATTTGTAATAACCACTTTTAAGAACAATTAGTGTAAAAATATCTGCTTCTAAATCAAAAGACAAATATCAAAATAGGGAAAGGAGAGCAGAAATCTCTTTTCATTGTCAGTCACCTAGAGAGCTCATCACTGGAAAACTGTAGAGAGGTGATGTTTTCCAGTCTCATTCCATAAAGATGCTTGAAGTGCCTTGGATTCTTGCTAGAATAATGAGGGAAGTCTCTTCAGCAGTTGCTTTCACCTTGTTTATGTTTAAGTGCCATTATTTTTCTTCAAATGGGTTATCCTGTAATCCTTGAAGAGGATCTGTGGCATATTCAATATATGAAAATTTATTTTTCTCATTTCCTTGTTAAAATAGCTTTCAAAATGTTGACTATATTTCATTACCTACTAATGTAAATTCTTTGAATGATGTCTGATTGTTTTCTTCTTAATCCTTTTCTCCTCTTCTTCCCTTCCCTTGGCCTCCTGTGCCACTCTACTTCCTCTCCTTGTTTTGCTACTCCTTCTCCTCCTTTTTCATCCCCCTACTGGTGGGGCCCCATTTTGATTTCTGTCTCCTAACATATATTCACTTGGCAGTGTAATTGTTCAAGGAAACTGGTCGAAAGTGCAAGGCTCAATGAGTCTCTTTTCTGATCACTACAATTTGCTTTATATTTATTTTCCATCTGAGTTTGGTTGTACACTTAATTTTCACAGCATTCACTCTATTCTTAAGTTTTTTTGTTTTGTTTTGTTTTGGTTTTTACTTTGATGGGCAAATTCATTCAAACTCCTCATTGGGCTCAAGTACAGCTTCATATTTTTTTTCTTTCAACATTTTAGGCAGTTTCTGTCATTTAATTCTACGTAGTCAAGTCAAATTGCACATTGGTGGTGGGGGAGAAAACCTCTCTCTCTCCTACTGGAAGTTTTCTTGATTGAATTTATAATGTATGTTCATATCATAGAAAGCTAAGTTTAGGGTCTTGCTATGAAAAATCCAAAAGAAAATATACCATATTTTAATACTAGTTTCAAAGCATAATAAATTGTTGTACAGAAAAAAAAAATAGATGTTGGTTTAATATATCAGTCTGCCATCATACATTCACAACAAGACACTGAAGAAGGATTCCCACAGTGTTTTACTCCAGAGAGTGAGCTGAGAAAAAGGCTAACGTTACATAGATGGATATTTTAAGACTTTCATAATACTTAAGAGTTTCATAGCTGAAAATGGAATAGGCTTCCACCTCCCATGTTCTCTTTCCCTAGAAACTGAACGTCCTGTATTACGTCTGAAGCATCAGCAATAGGTTTGGAACAAATAATATGTATATTTCTTCCAGTCTTGAGAATCTATTGTATGTATTTTTTATATTTTTTCTATGTCATACCTTACTCATATTTGTAAATAAAACTAAAATACTTCCTACCACGGAAGACAGGGTCACTAGCAATAGGACCCTGAGTGAGGTTTTCAGAGAGGGTCATTTTTTTCTTTTAGATTTTTAAATAAATTCATCTCTGGGAGAAAAAGTAGCAAAAGACATTTTTTATAAGCTTTATAGTTACCCCAAGGAAATGAAATGGCTACAAAAATAGATATATATTTTGTACTTAGATTGTACTTAGATTGTTAATTTGTCTGTATGTTATGAAATCAGCACCGGTGACAGTAGTAGCCAGACTGTGGTCAAGTACAGACAGAGATTAATCTAAACACAAGGGAAACAATTTTGCATAATGTGTCTGAATTGCTCTCAAGAATTTAGATGAACAAATGTAATATAAATATGGGCAGGGTACAGATGATGAGTTATACATATATTTATAGATATCTTACTTTTCTATCCCAAAACCTTAAAAATCTATTGCTAAACGCTTAGTGACTACAAAATATGACAGCTATTTTATGGTAAAGCCTTTTGTTAATTGATTTTATAGAATTATAAGTTGACATATACGAAATATGTCAATATTTGTTGCTGTGTTTATCCAAATTTTGTCACAATAAAGAACATGGTAAAACAATACGTCAATGTCTATTGAGCTGTTGCTATTTAACAGGCATTGCTATAGGTACCATAAAATACTAATAATTTAATACTCACAAAATATTTTTAAATGAGTAATATTGTTACATAGATTTGATAAATGGGGAAACAGAGATACAGAATAGTTAAGAGAGTTGACCAAGGTCACACAACTATGAAGTGGAGACAGAGATTCAAAACAGGACCCAGAGCCCACACTCCTAACTACTATACAAGTAGATTCTTCTCACCTTTGGCTTTCCTGACTTTGATTCTGTGGCCTTTGCTGCTCCTCCCTTGAAATAAGCAATGCTTAAAAATATATAAACATAAGTAAGTTTTAAGCGTTGAGAAACATGAAGCTCCATTAATTATAAAAGAAGAAAAATAAGCATTGGCTTATTAAATGTAGGAATATAACTAATATAAGGCATACTTGTAATTTTTAAAGACACCATAAGAAACCAGTGGTTTGACCTTTTCTAATAAAAATATATATTTCCCTTCAATAAGACACCAAGTTCTCTCTTTCCTCCACACCAAATTTTGAAAATTTCATTATTGTATTATTTAATTTCTTTCTGTTGTTATTTTGTGTTTGCCCCATTGTACAATTAACATTCCTCAAGCTCCTAATCACTGTTGACACAAAATATCTTAATTTGTGTGCTTTCATTGCACAGAATACTCTTTGGCTATCTAAATCCAATTTTTCTATAGTGATAGATTTAATATGAACCTCTTAATGGCATATTGTAGTTCTGCTAATTTTACTTTTACCTCTCTTGTCTCTCAATCTTAAAACACTTTGTCAACTTCATTCAGATTAATATTTTGTCATCAGTTATTTTGATATGTACATATTCAAATAAAAATATTTACCTGAAATTCAAATTTCTGTATGTCAGTGACATAATATTTTATTTCTATTTGCTACATTCATTTTTTTCTAAAAAAATTTCGTATAGTATTTTATGCTATGCAAATACTACAAGTTATGGTATAGTTTATATGCAAATACAGTATCTCATATATAAATCACTACTGGTGTTCAATAAATATATTAGTTGATTTTCGTTTTATGTATTTAAATAAAATACAAATATATACACTTAGATACACATGTTATCCTACATTTCTGACAAGGTGTGTTTAATATATAAAATATGAAATATTAAAATATATTTAGGTAATTATTTCATCTATTAGTTACAAATTATGAACATTTCTTTATTTTTCCTTTTTGCTTTTTGCTTTGTATAACTATCTTGATTCATACTGGGAAATTTACTTAACACTAATGTTGATTAGTTTTTCAAGGGTAAGAGAAGTAATAGTTTTCATTATCTATAGTAACCATATACATGCATTAAAGCACGTAAATAATACACCAACTGAAATTCTTTATTAAGGTGTTCTCTTACTAAAAAAAATTATGACTTAAAAGAAGTCAGTGAAAATCAACTCTGTGATTTCACCACTGTTAAGGTTCTTTTAATCATATACATAAGCCAATTATAAAAATGACAAAAGCCACAATGCTTTGTTTAGAAACATGATGGCATGTTTTCTTTATTAAGGTCATACTAAAAGAGGTGTTTTGGCTGTCTTTGAGTGCCATGTGGATACTTAATTTCATTTGTATTTAGGTCTTTGTGACCTACTCTTCACAGCTACATCAACGATAAACATCTAATTTTAGTAACATATACTATAGTGACTGGTATCTGCAGTTTGACACATTGCTAATTAAATATTGATTTGTTGAATGAACTCTAGGCCGTCAGTATTTTTCTAATTGGAATAATGACTTTTCCATAGGTTGGCAGTTGTGTTTCTCTTTAAAAAATAAAAGACACATAGAAGTATTTCAAAAGTATAAATTATTAAGTGTATTGTACTTGAAGGTATGGTTAATAAATTAGACAGATTGTAATAAGTTCAGGCAAATTGCTTTTACTTCTTATAATAAATAGAGATTTCATTCTTCCAATACAGTTTGATAATGGAAAAATGCAGCATTTAATAGAAGTGGTATGACCTTTGGGTAATACTTTTTCTCAAGAGACCATACTCTGATCTCAGTGAAAAGCTATCCAATGGGATTATTGTATGTCATATTTAAATTTAAGATCAGTAAATGTCTCAAAATAGATTTGTCATTTTAAATTATCATAAATAAATCTCTATCAATTGACTTATTTCTAAAAATAGCACATTACATCTAAATAGTATTCTCCAAATAATGAAATCTCTTTAAAGAATCCTGAGTGTGGAAACCAATTAAACACGAGGAAAGTCAACAAATAATAGAAAACATTAAGAAGGTACCACAAGGTAGCTTTATTATATTTGCAAGAAAGCAGACCTAGGACATTATGTCCTATAGACAGTGTTAAAACAGTTATTGACAATAAATTGCCCTTTTAAGAATAAAATGAAGCATAGGAAGCAGATGCTGCAGTTAAAAAATGACATAAACTGATGACTGTGCTTCAAAGGGTTTTCCCTAATTGTATCACTTTTAATCCACATAAGAGGGATATGAGTTAATCCATTCTTTCTCCTTTTCTCATTTTTCTTCTTTCCTTCTATGCTTTCTTTACATATCTTTTTTTGTTAATTTTATATTTTCATTTTGAGTGTTTCTTGACTATTGGCTAGATTAAACAATATTTTAAACTTCATGGAATGTAGAGAACAAAAATGCAAAAAAAAAAAAAAAAAAAAAGAAACACCTGTATTAGTCTGTTCTCATGCTCCTCTAAGGAAATGCCCAGGACTGAGTAATTTACAAAAAGAAAAAACTTAATTGACTCACAGTTCCACAGGGCTGGGGAGGCCTCAGGAAATTTATAATCATGGCAGAAGAGGAAGAAAACACATCCTTCTTCACATGGCCACAGGAAGGAGATGAGAGCTCAGTGATGGGGGAAGCCCCTTTTAACATCAGATCTCATGAGAACTTACTCATCACCATGAGACTAGCATGGGGAAAACAGCTCCCATGATTTAATTACCTCCCAGTGGGTCCTTCCCACCACACATGGAGATTGTGGTAACTATGATTCAAGATGAGATTTGGGTGGGCACAGACCGAAACCACATTATCGGCCATTATAAGAAACAGTGTAATCATTCTTTTTAAAATATTACCTACATCTCACTCCCTAATCGAATCCCTTCCACAGCCTCAACAAAGAACACTATTCAAGCTTGAACCCAGGAGGTGGAGGTTGCAGTGAGCCGAGATTGTATCACTGCACTCCAGCCTGGCCAACAGAGGGAGACTCCATCTCAAAAAAAAAAAAAATACAAAAAAAAAAATCAGATTTATTCCTTCACAATTGCATTGCTCTTCTTTATTTTTCCCAAGTATCTTGGTTCCTATACAAATATGCAGTTTACTTTGCATTTTTAAACTATATCTAATATAGGCATTTTTTATGAGTAATTTTTTACTCAATGTTTTTCCCAGTTTACCATAGCTAAGTAGAACTACTCCGTTTTACTATTTTTTTTTTTTTTGCTTCTCAGTAGTATTTTGTTTATGAACATACCACAATTTATTTATCCATTATACTGTTTAGTAACACTTGTATATTTCCCAACTGTGGCTAGAAGAAACAAGATTACAATAAATATTATTTTACAATGACTTCTTTTAACACTGTCAAGTTTTAGGGGGTACATAAAAAGGATCCTCTGGATCTTACATTCTGATGGAGAAAACTCAAGCAAAAGTGGTTTGGTCACCACTTAAGAATACTTGCAGCTATTGACAGTTCAGTATACTGTTGTGTCAAGTATCTTAAATTATCTGTAGGTTAGAGAAAAGAAGGTCAGTTTTATTGTATGACTTGCACGCTCTTCGAAATTGTTGAAGAAATGCAACTCAGGTTCTGTTTGTCATGGGATAGGATGAAGACCCTTCAAGACTGGAGTTAAGGTTTTAGCAGATATTAGTTGGTTAATTTAAGATTAGCAAGAGGAAATGATTAATTTAGAACGGGCAACAGTGTCAAACATTTTATTGAGATGAATGAGAAAATGTCGATTCTTCAGCATTTCTCAAAAAGCTGTAACTCAATATTTCGGTATAATCTCAAATTATTTTCAGAAATCATTATGCCAGTTAAATTTCAATAAAAGGCTATGTGTTCTTATTGTGTTTCTATTTTTCCACACCCTACAGACACTTAATACTATTTTGATTTTATTTGCATTTCCCTAATTATTGATGAAGTTGTTCATTTTCTCAAGTATTATCATCCATGTTTGCTTGATGATTTCTGAAGAGCCTGTTCTAGGGATTTGCCCATTTGGGTTTCGGGTGTTCAGTCTTTCTTATTTCCAGAATCTGAGTTGTTCTTTATATTGTTTGTTCAGGATATCTCTATCCATGTCATTAACTTTCTATCTATCTATCTATCTATCTATCTATCTATCTATCTATCTATCTAATCTATCATCTATCTATCATCTATACACTGTTATCACAAATTTTGATGACTTCATACTTAATTTTCTTTATTATATCCTCATACAAGCAGGAGTTATTTATTTAGCTGTAGCCAAATATATTATCATATTTTTATATCATATATTTTTCTATCTTGAATAATAATGGCATTATCCTAAATTGTCTTTTACATTTTTATTGTATTTTTACTTTTTCAATTATATATTTATTTATCAATACAATTATGTATTTAGTAATTTTGGATTAAATTTTTATGAATAGAAAAGGAAGATAACCTATTGCGTTTATTTTCCAAATAGAAATAAATGGTTGACACAAAACTATTTATTGAGAAACATTTCCCCTATTCTGCAGCACCAGTTTCTTATAATAATTTTTCATATGTGCTAAGTTCTGACTTGGTTGTCTTTACTTTTTTGCTCTTTTGACTACACAGCATTGATTAATTTCTATTTCTAAACATCTAGTAAGGCAAATTATCTCATCATGTATGCAATAAATTGGTGCTTACTCTCATTTAATGGTTAGAGGCCAAGAGCACTGCTAAACAACATATATTGCACAAGATTATAACCCCCCTTCCACAATAAAAAAATTATCTGATCCAAATCATTATTGCAGAGATTGTGAAACCCTGAACTAAATAAGTGACATATTGAAATATCGTTTTGAAAAATTAATTGTATATTCCATGTGTAGCTGTGGGATTCTGTATAGATATTTTTACATCTCTCTTTATCTCATTTTATTCTCTCACTTGTCTTTTTAATTTCTTCACTGCCATTTATGATATTTTAATTTGGGGCTGTTGTCTTTCAATATAGCCTTTATCACTGAGGGTTTTATTTTTACTGTCCTAAATACCTTGACAGGTAAAGTATTTAAAAAAGGAAGATCACATTGTCTATTCCTATCATTTTTTTCGCAAATTTAATCGACTCTCTTTTTAATTTCTTCCTGATTTTGTTCACCGTTTTTTTTTCTGACTCAAGGTGATTTTTGCTATCCTAAATATATATTTATTTCTTCTATACGTAATTATACTGAACATATTTAATTCTGTTTGAGTATCATTTCACAGTTTTCATTTGCTTTGTGATAATTTTACTCAGGTAGAATTTTTGTATTAGTTTAGGCATATTATATGTCACTTATCAATGTTTAAAATCTCTTCATGAATTCATTGATTCCTGTTCAGTTTGGTCAATTTTGGCTGGTATTCAGGTTTTCTAGTTTAATGACATTTATTTCTGATAGCAAAGTCCAGATTCATTAGAGGATATTTTTTCAAAGGCAAAGAAAGAGACTGTGTGCCCTCCGAATTACGTTTCTTTTTTTGTCATGAAAGACCCCACATTTTTTTTCCTTTTAACTATTTTCTTCTCTACCAACTAGTTCCCAAGAATGCCACATCATTCATTTTTCTCTTTGAAAATAGTACAGAAGCTATGTTTTTTAAAGATTGACACTTCAAATTTCATGAATTTTAATTTCCTTCTCTTTACATCAATGGTTGTCAATGGAAAGGGGCATTTTTTTTTTTTTTTTTTTTTTTTTTTGCTACATAGAACATTGGAAATTGGAGACATTTTTGGTTGTCACAATCTAAGTGCAGGGATTGTTTAGAGCAAAGTTTGCTACTAGTATCTACTGCGCAGAGGCTAGGGATGCTGCTCAACATCCTACAATGCATAGGACGGCCCTCCACAAGGAAGAGTCATCTGGCTCCAAATGTCACTGGTGCCGAGTTTGATTACCCTGCCTCGTATCATATCCACACTTAGGATGTAATTTTACTCTTTCTAGAAGTAGTGGTATATCAAATGTAGGCTGTCACTAGTCTCCTCTTCTCTCTTTACCATGATTCTTTTTCTCCCTGATCTTGCTCATCACAAACCCTTTTGATGGGGACAGGAAAACGAGTGATTATCTACTAGGAATTGTTTTTTCGCTGACAGTTGTTTTGAATTTGGGATAGCCATTGTCTTAAAATTATGCTTACAGCATAATTTTGTATAATTGTATCTGTTCTTATTAGTATTTTATAATAATTTGGAAGACATACTGACAGAGGTGGACCTACGTAACCACCATTGGCTTCAGATATCCAAGCGTTTTCCTCCTGGGTTTTTAGACTATATTTTTTCTTTGATATTTTAAAGACTACCCAATACATATGAATTTGGGCTACTAATTCAGGCAGCAGAGATTGTGTCTTCAAATTATTTGAAGAGATTTAGTTTTGTCTCTACCCATTGCCAAACTCCAAGGTAATCAAATGTTCTTGCTGTCCTCAGTGGTTGTAGAGAGTGAGAACAGGTCTGTTTGTAGCTTGTATTCTCACTGAGGGTCCAAAATTACAGGATTGCATCTCCTACCTGTCACATCTTTGTTATATTTTGATTTTATTTTTCTCTTTTCTGAATATCAGTAGAGTAAAATAAATTTGAAAAAATAATTCAGTTTCTTTGAGGGTTTGACATATACTCTCAGAAAGCAAACCTTTACAAGAAAAAAAAAATCCCATCAAAAATGGACAAAAGACATGAATAGACAATTCTCAAAAGAGGATATACAAACAGCCAATAAACATATGAAAAAAGGTTCAATGTTACTAATTATTAGGGAAATGCAAATGAAAACCACAGTGAGATATTACTTAACTCCTGCAAGAATGCACATAATTAAAAAGTTAAATAACAGATGTTGGCAGGATGTGGTGAAAAGGGAACACATTCACACTGCTGGTGGAAATGTAAACTAATACAACCACTATGCAAAACAGTAAAAAGATTCCTTAAAGAACTAAAATAAAACTACCTTTTGATACAGCAATCCTACTACTGGGCATTTACCCAAAGGAAAATAAGTCATTATATGAAAAAGACACATGCACCTACATGTTTATAGCAGAATAATTCACAATAGCAAAAATGTGAAACCAATCTAAGTGTCCATCAACCAATGAGTGGATAAAGAAAATGTGGTATATATGCACTGTGGACTACTACTCAGCCATGAAAAAGGAAAGAAATAATGTCTTTTGCAGCAACTTGGATAGAACTGGAGGCCATTATTCTACGTGAAGTAACTCGGGAATTGGTAACTAAGTCTCAATATCATATGTTCTCATTTACAAGTGGAAGCTAAGCTATGACGATGCAAAAGCGTAAGAATTATGTGATGAACTTTGGGGACTCAGAGGTTGAGAGAGAGGTCAGGGAATTAAGACTACAAATTGGGTACAGGGTTCACTGCTTGGGTGATGGGTGTATCAAAATCCTAGGGTGACGGGTGCACTAAAATCCCAGAAATCACCACTAAGAACACATGCATGTAATCAAAAACCACCTATATACCCAAAACTATTGAAATAAAAAAATAATAATAACCTTGTGGCCTTGTTTGTGTGGCTACTTTTATTTCAAGTTTATCGTCATCAAAGAGTTCTAAGCAGACCGTTTCAAAGATTTATGTTTTGTGGAGATGTTTAAAGGACAAAAGGTTGTTTAGTTAACCCTTGATTTTCTGGAACAAAAATAAAGTATATCTTGCTATTTAATTAAAAATAATTGTACCTGACTTTATTGATAGTCAACTACAAAGGTGAATAATGAAGTTTCTAGGATAAGTTTTGTTCCCATCAAAATGTTATCAACAAATTATCTGTACTTAGTCATGTTGACAGTACTTATCTTTGACATGATATGATAAAAATGGCACTGTACTTCTGTGGTTTTCTTCCTCAAAACACGTAAGTCTGGCTTAATCGTGAAAAAACAAATCTCATATGAGGGACATTTTATAAAATACCTGAAAAATGATGGTATACTGGATGGGAACAACAAAAAAAGACATTAAGTAAAAACAAAATAAAAAACTGAAGAAATCTGAAAAAAACATGAATCTTGGTTAATAATGTATTAATAATAGTTCATTAATTATAATCAATATATCATACAATTTCAGAGGAAACTGGGTACAAGATATATGCCACTTATCTGTTCTATCTTCTCAGTTTTTCTGTAAATGTACAACTGTGGTGAAAATTAATTTTATCAAAACTAAACAGAGGCTGGGTGTGGTAGTTCACACCTATAATCCTAGCACTATGGGAGGCTGCTCGAGCCCAGGATTTCAAAACCAGCCGTGGCAACATAATAAGACTTCATCTCTACAAAAAAATAAAAAAAATAGTTGGGCATAGTGGCATGTGCCTGTAGTCCCAGCTACTCTGGAGGCTAAGGCGGGAGGATCAATTAAGCCTGGGAAGTCAAGGCTGCAGTGAGCCATGGTTGCTCCAATACACTTCAGCCTGGTCAACAGAGCAAGACCCCATTTCAAACAAAATAAAATTAAATAAATAAATGCAAAAACTCTTAACATAATTACTTGATAGTTTAATGGGAATGTTAGTTCCTTCCCAGATGATACTGTAAATGTCATTGTGCAAAGTTCTTTTTTTTTAAATTTAGTTTTGGAACAATATTTTTGTCAATGTTTACTGCCATGCTCTATTGCACACTGTGTGTAAGGTTGCACTTGATCTAAGGTAAGAACCAACTGGAATAGCATCATAGTTCCTACTTAAATTAACAAAATCTTTGAACTGAAAAAAATAATTGTTCATACAACATAACCAGGATATAAGAACAAAGGGAATTGCTTTCCCTTATTAGTATTTAGGAAAAGAAGCATTGCATAACATTGGTCAAAAATTTGATTGGGGAATATCATTTAGAATATTTGGAAATTAGGAATAAAAAGAGTCATAAAGAAAGATGATTGGAGGCTCTAAGTCAACTCGATTTCATCTCCCCTACTTCTGCCTTTTTTAGATTCTATACCAGTGAATACTAATTTGTTCTTGTTGGGAAAAGTAGAACCTACTAACTGTAACACTCTGGACCTCAGCTTCACTGATTCCCAACATTTAAAGCAGTTGCCAAACACAAGGCTCTAGTGGTTTAATCATAAAAACTATTGTTAACTCAATTATATATCTCTAGCATCACCAGAATTCTGTAGCATAATTTATTTATTTTTACTTTATGCATGACTTATACCAATATTGTTATGTTCTTGTATGTGTATAACTGGGTTTATTTTTCCCCATTATGCATCAAGACTCTACCCCAAACCCATATTTGAACATTAACCCTTAGCTTATTAAAATGGATTAAAATGAATATGGTAATTTTTTTACTATTGATGCTTCTAACCGTGCCTATGTTCACAGAATTGAGCTCTACTAGCATTCCCTGCTGAGCTGTACTTCTCATTTGATTTGTCTTTATGCATTTATGCACTTTACTTATTAACTTTTTTTCCCATATGAGCAGTTGGTAAGTTTAACAATTTTGACACTTTCTTCTGACATTAAGTGGATAAGTCATGAGCTACCATAACCTGATCATCACTGCAAAATTCTCACCTTGACACTAACTCTGGCACTATATAATAATGAATTATTTTTTCAAGGAATTTAACTTTTTTTTAAATTCATTTATGGTCCAAAATGGACCATAGTTGGTAGAAAATATTTTCCAAGTGCAACATTTTATGCATGCTAGAAAGCTTGTGAATACTTTGGAAAATCCAAGTATAATGTTAACAATTGATACCTCATTAAGGAGCTAGAATTATTTTACCAGCTAAATAGAATTTTCTGCCATTCTGTGAATTTCTGGAGATTCGTATTGGGTAAACCCAGGAAGTTAAAATCATTATTAGGGAAAAGTATAGTGCCTTTTAGGGTGGAAGGTTCATGATATTTTAAGACTCATTATTTGTTGTCAGTTTGGCCAAGTCATGGAGTATACTAATGGCATGCATCCTAACTCTGAGAATGGTGATGGGAGTCAGTATGTTGAAGCTCAAGCAAATATCCTAAAGAATATATGGTAACCCCTAAATTAAAATGATATCCAATAGAATATTTTTCCTTCATTCTGCCATGTAAAGAAGTTGAAATATAATCTATCCTTCTCACCTAGTAGATCATTGGTCTCAAATCCCTGTTCCCACTTTCTTCAATTTCCCTTTTGCTCTTGCTTAAGAATCCCTTTGAAACATCATTAGTCATTGTAACAGTGAGCGCTTTCTCTTTTTCTTGAATTAAGATATAAGGCAAAATAGATATCTATGGGTCAATGTTAGGTAAAGAAAATAAAACAATTGTGGATTTAATTAAGTAAATAAAATAAATAATAAATTATCATGTGTGACATATGCTAGAAATAAACATTTTATTTTGTTAGTATACTGAGATTTCTGGGTTAATAACACATAAGAGCTATTATTTCATAAAGTAACCTGTAGTAGCCATCATTTGAATAAAAAATGTATATGTAGTTGTTAAACTAGAGAGCTTTGATTAGGATTTAGAATATAAACAATAATGAAGGTTACTATTTTGATTAAAACACTTTCATTTTTGTATTTATAATAAGAATAAATTCATTGTAGATAACATATTAAGAAAGGGGTTGAAATACAACTATATTTCAGGATACTTACTTTTAATTATATGTTGGATAATCTGGAGTTAACAATTCTCCTAAACATCCTCCATCAGATTGCAAGCCCTAAGATATCTATTTATAGTTCTTTCAGTTTTAGACATCATATTATAGGTATATGTATCAACAGAGTTGAGCTATGTAATTATTTACCTGAATTAGAAAGAACTGTTTAGGTTGAGCACAGATCACATCTGTAATCCCAGCACTTTTGGAGGCTGAGGTAGAAGGATTGCTTGAGGTCAGGAGTTCAAAACCAGCTTGGGCAACATAGGGAGACTCCATCTGTATTATAATAAATAAATAAATAGAAATAATTGTTTTAGACAGACTAATGACAGATATTTTCAACACAATTTATGAATTGGGCAAGACATGTGCAAATAGAATACCAAGTTGCAGATATAAGCTTCTAAGCCTAAAATCCAAAGCATCTAAGTCTAAAATCCAAAATTGGACGATATTAAAAAACAAAACTACAAAATTGTATGAATAATATTTGATACGGAATGAGTTACCTTAAATCTGACTTTTATTTTTAACAATATTGATATACATCTTATCAGTTTTTTAGGCATTTAATTGTTATGCTTCAAGTAGCTAATGCCTCTTAAGAACTAACCTTATGCGATATAGTAACGATATTTACTCTGCGAACTTGACATGTCATTCAAAATTTATCTCAATCTCAGCTACCATGTCCAAGCAAAGAAACAAACAAAAAACAGGAAAACCTAGCGTATCAATATCTTTTTTTACAGAATGTTTGAGAAGAGTATGAAAGTCCTACAACTACTGGCACAAAAATGTGTATATTTATACATATATACAAATATGACCACTATTTTTTATAAAAATTTAATTTTATATACTACTACCAGTTTTCAATAAAGAATTAAGGATGAATTATAAATATATTATATTCTACAGAAATGTGGAAGGACAATTTGAGTATAAGAAGTTTCTAGTTTTCCATAGTCATTTACCTTTGTCACTTCAGCTGAGAAATAGATGATTTTCTTTCAGAAGAGTTATGTTCTTGATTTTCTCACTACTGAAACATCTTGACATTTAGCATATAACAGAAAGACTGATACCATTTTAATGGAAGGAAAAAAAATCTTTATACTTTATAAGATGTTCAGTTCTGAAGGAGAGAGCAATGTTCCCTCTCTCCTAAAAATAGTAGCTGAGCGCGGTGGCTCACATTTGTAATCCCAGCATTTTGCGAGGCCGAGGAAGGCGGATCATTTGAGGTCAGGAGTTCCAGACCAACCTGGCCAACATGGTGAGACCCCCTCTCTACTAAAAACACGAAAATTAGCTGGACGTCGTGGCGCACGTCTGTAATCCCAGCTGGGCTGTGGCAAGAGAATAGCTTGAGCCCAGGGGGCAGAGTTTGCTGTGAGCTGATATCTCACCACTGCACTTCAGCCTGGGCGACAGAGTGAGACCAGGTGTCAAAAAATAATAATAATAGTAATAATAATTATTATAGCAATAAAAATAGCAATTTGCTTGCTGTTAAATTTTTTTTTGAAAAATGATTAGCATGATACACCTGAGAATTTTCAAAAATATATTCTACAGGTCAATAAATTGCATGACTTTGTTTATTCTTGATTTCTTACACCCACGCATAGTTTGGCAAGTAGAGCATTATAGTGTGAAACTGAGCAAATTCTACTGATGAACAACTTGGTAACATAAAAGATTATGTGCAAATAATAATGTCAGTAATGTTATTTAAAATATTTTACTTTAAAATATATCAATAGAATATTAAAATTTGCATTTTACACTACGAAATTCTCTATATTGCTTTTATTAGAAGCATCCTTTAACATATTTTAATAAAATCCTTTACCTTATCAAATTAAGGAGGGGTTTTTATGTCAAATTCACTTAAAATGAAATTCTGCCTCACAGAGCAGTTATAAAGCTAACTTCATCAGTATTTACAGTCAGATATAATAAATATATTATTTTTGAAATTTTATAATCTGGGATTTCTGATTCAAAATGACAACTGGTTTGGAAGCCTCAAAGGACCTTCCCACAACTATTTGTTAAGCACTCACAGAGATTCAGTGAAATATTTTAAACTGTTACCAACCTTCTAGAGTAATTCTCACAGGTAACAACATTGGTATGTTGTAGAAATTAACACAAATATGAGGTAAGTTCGAATTAGCTAGAAGAAAAGTAGAAAAATATAGACCCAGCCTTCAAAATCCTAAAATAAATTCCTCATCTTCTAAGAGCTGACATTAGACACAATAAGATGCTTAATGATTATACTGCTATTGCTCAATTAACTCCAAGATTCAGAACTCTAATAGCAGAGACCTTCTTTAAAACGCTGTTTAAAAACTGTTCTCTAAGACAGAGATTTCAAGTGCTAATTACTAGAAGAACATAGAAAAAATAGGTGATGGTGAAGTGTGTTGTGAAGAGAATAGTACCTCCCATGGGTAAATTGCTGTAAGTAAGGGCAAAGAAAACATAACCCGGTAGCGATGCTGGCTGACAAGTAATAGCCTTGGGGTACAACATTGGCTCAGTTCTTTGGCTCAATACCAGATAACCTGGAAACAATGTTCAGAAAAACACTTAATCAAAGTAGAGCAGGACTAGAATATGAAGAACTGCCAGAAATTGGGAATTGGACTGGGAACTGTGCACATCAATTTTCCCTTCTGTTACAGATTTGAAAATAGAATCTGGAAACTGTGCCAGTTGACTGGAAGTGGAATTCAAGGTCAATTTCCTCATCCTGTCTATTAAGACAAAAGCTATGTGGATCTTCTTATGTTGGGGATGAATATGGAGAAAAACAGTAACATAGGTACGTGGAAAAGAATACTGTAAATGAAGGGAAATTGACTAGTGTCAAGATAACTTGAGAATGGCATATTTACATTATTTAGTGCTGATTCTAGATTAAAACACTGAAAAATGTACATAGAGGGGAATAGCATCAAGAAGGTAAATGTGTTCCTATTAATGTGTTAATCTGTGCATACGAAAAGTATATTCAAAAGAAAATATGATATACAAAGATAATTTAAGCAGCTTAAGAAATAAAAAATGTAAATTTCAACAACTATAAATTGATGAACTCACTGATAATTAAACAACTATAAGAATAGTAAAAAGAAACTTGTTTTCTATTATTTAAATATTAAAAATTCATGTTAATAATATGGAAAATTGGACATTTTCATGCATTGTTAGTGTGATTGTTAAATTCTACAATCATTTTGATTAGGCTGCATGCAAATTTAAAGTATGCAAGCACACAAACATGAATCCGTAGCCTTCAATATCTCTCCAATATCACTTTCAGAAATGTATAATCAGTACTGGTTAAAACAACTTTCAGCTTTTATGGAAATGTTTGATATCTTTTCTGTCTAACACAATAGCTTCTAGCAACATGCAGTTATTGAGTATTTAAAATGGAACTGTTGTGACTGAGAAACTGAATTTTTAATTTTATTTTTAAAATAATTTTATGTAAATTTAAAAAGCTTACATGTGCCATGAACCAATTGGCCAGACAAGTGATTCCATTTTGAGATTTTCAGATAAAAAGTAGTCTATATTGTCAGGATTGTTATAGCATCCTACTAAATTAAATCAGGCAAAATAAATTGTATTACGAATTTAATTTTTTTTAAATACTTTTTTTCTAACTCAACAAAATTATGCATTGGGCAGAGAGAGAACCAAATCGGAGGTTTAACCTGAGAATGCTTCTTCTGTTGTATTCAAGAGCAATAAAGTCTTTGCTCACAGACAGTTTCCAGTGTGGAAGGATTATTTGCAGTTCTTTACAATTTCTCCTACTGTATCATTCAGATGTTAATTGATTCCACAGCTCCCAAGAGAGTCTACAATTCTATCTGTGTTCCCAAGTCTCTGCACTCCTACTAAGTATAGAGAACCTTAAAAACATATCTATTTAGGAACACAGAAAATCTCTGAATGACAGCTACCCCTCCCTATTCTGAGTAACAGTCCAGGAAATTTTGGAATTTTGTGCTTATTCTTGTTGTTCCTGTTAAAGAGACCAGAAATGCACGGTCAGAAAAGATGTCTAACTTGGGTTCAAGAAACTTAGTTAGGCAATTGACAGTTGATAAAATATTGGAATTACTCTCACTGTATTGTTACGTGTCAGATCCCCTTCTAGCAGACTCAGGAAGAAACTCAAATTGTCAGGAGTGACAGTAGGAAAAGGCAAAATCAGGTTGCCATGCCACTGAAGTGACATTAGTCAAGACCCATTGGGTGCCAGCTGGTTTAGCAGCCAGACAGTGCCAGGTCACATAAGGGTCAGATCCTTATGAGTGCCACAGATGAAGTTCTCAGTACATTAGAAAGGAATTCTGTCATTTCTAGTGAAGGCCAGTAAAGGACTCTAAACTGTGAAATTCCTAAACTGTGAAATAAATTTTAAGAGGTCCAATTCTAACTATAAAATTTCATTCTCAAGTATAATAGTCCCCAAAACAAACAAAAAAGTTGTAAATACAAGTACATAAATTCTAATCAAAGGGTATACAATTCCCTATGTCAAAATTTGAAAATCTATAGAGTTGAATTTTTTTCTAGAAAATTTAAGTGTACCAAAACTGATTAAAAGTAGTGAAAATCAGAAGAGGCCACTATATCAGAGTCAATAAAAAATTATTCTTTAGAGTACTCCATGAGTGATTTCAGACAATGTATTCCAAGATTTCCAGGAACAGATAATATGAACATTCTTTAAATTGACAATTAAGCCAATTGAAAATTTAACTAAATCCTATTCACAGTAGCAATAGAGTCTATCAAATGTGTAGGTATAAAACTAATAACAAATGACAAATTACAAAACTTAGCTGGAAACCTAAATAAGACTTGAGGAAATGCAGAAACCTACATTTGCATTAGTACATAAAAACAAATATTGTTGCCTAAAATAAACCTAAATTTCAATTGAAATCTTCAAAAATTCCAGAGCATTGTTAATTTTAGAAGTGTTAAAATTTCTAACCTTATATCAAACATAAGAGAGAATAAAACCAATTAGAAAATAAGGAGTAGAAAGGACTTCTAGCTTCTATCTAATACACCTAAGTTGTTTAAGTATGGTTGCCTATACAAACATGAAAGAATTTTGAAAAAAATTTTATTCAGTCTCTTCATTTTGGAACTCATGGCAAACCTTAGGGGAAAAGGTACTATTTATCAAAACATATAAAACTACGCATAATGTGCTTCTAGAAATGAAAAAAAAAAAAGGCTATTCTGATGTGACATACCACATTTGCTCTTCTTGTTCTTTAGAATTCTAATCCTAACATAAGAACAATCCTCTTAGATGAAAGTTTTTAAAAAATACTAGAATTAAACAGAAGTTTGAATAGATATTTCAGCATCTAATTTGTCACTGCTGATCTGCAGAAAACACCAATTTGTGATGCAGTCAACTTAAAAATTAATTCAAAAATGATTGAAATATCCACTTCTGGTTACAAGTGATAGTTGCACCAGTTTTATTTTTGTTAGTTATTTTATTTATTCATTCAATAATGTATACTTGCATTTTATTACTATAAAATCTATATTTATTTAGTAAGGTGAACATCTAAAGGAATAAATGATTTTGTTAAGATATGTTTAATGATTGATTTAGATTGTAAATTATGAGGTCCAATCTTCTGCTTTTTAGTTATTTTTATAATTCACTTTTTCTATCACTTTAGAGAGAAAAGTGGGAATGGGACATACTAAGTTAAGTCATAGCTTTCAGGAAATTAGGAGTATATACTGAATTTAAGAAAGCCTGCATTTCACTAAGGATTTCATATTGTTCCTATGCAAGTGAAATATTCTTTTTTTTTCTCATATTAAAGGCTAAAACACTTTTTATGCACATCTAAAGCTTTAAAGGACTTAGTAGACTAAGAACTTAAAAGATGTAAAGCATGTTTCTAAAACACGTTTGATAGAGTCAAAATCCTATGATCTGAGGAAAAATGTGGAAAGATAGTAAGGAAATTGAAACAGACATAACTAACAACAAATTGTAGACTCTTCCTCTTTTTCCATCCCTCTCTTTTTTCCTCCACCTCTTCCTTTCTTCATTTATCCTGCAGAAATTTCTTGTGATATTTCTCCTGAGTTTTCAACATGCTTTTTCATCATCAATCTTATCAAGGGCTTCCTATTTAGCTGTTGTTTGTTGCCCACTCCCCAATTTATTCCTGATAACTGTCATTTCCCCCTTTATCTGTACATACACATACTTTAATGTTTGATATATGTCTTTGAATAAACACTTTTAAAATAAGAATGGTTTGTATGCAACTGTTTTTAACTTTCTTCAATGATATTCTACACACCATTTTCTGTTCTATGTTATTTCAAAACTTACACTATTTTAAAAGATGTATCTATGTTGTTCTATGTACATCTAATTTATTGCTTCTCTTATTGCATAATATTGTATACAGACATACACAATATTTTTATAGTTATTACCATCTTGATGCAAAGGTATCTATTTTTCCTCCAAAAGTGTGAAATTTTCTCAGGAATTAAATGCTTTGGCACATGATTACTGACTGGGTCATAGGGTAAAAGCCTATTAAATGTCACAAAGTGAGACAATTTTATTAATTTTACACTCCCGCTTGCCATATATAGGAGCTCCTGGTTCCCCATGCTCATTGTAAATTGGAATATTTCAACTTTCAAATTTGGCTAATCTGAGGAGCACAGAATGGTGTCTCAGGATTGTTTCAACTTACACTTTTCTCATTCCTAGTCAATTTGAATATCTAATTGGTCTCCTTTTTCTGCAAAACTTTGTTCATTTTTGGGATCACATTACCTGTCTCTTTGAAGCAAATTTGTAATTGTTTCTTGTACATAATAAGTATGTTAAACATTTACTGTATACTACATACCAATGTATACTAATGTACTAATATAATATATACTAACTGTATACTGATGAAAATAGTTATTAATTGCATAACAAAGAGTATTCTAGACACACATGCCTTCTTATTTTAAGACATTTCAAGGTATCAGCTCAAATCTGTCATTGATTAGTTTTGAAAACTATGCCCTTTTCTCTATGGAAATGATACATATTAGTGTAATAAAATCATTATTTTTTCACTATCTGGTTTGAATTTTGAAATAGTAGAAGAAAACTTTTCAACCTATGAAGTACAAAAATAGTCTACATATTCCTTCTGTTAGATTTTTAATTTTTCTTTTACGTGCAGGTGTTTATTCCAACTATTCTTCACCTATGTGGTTGGTATCATGTTTGTTTAGGTTTCCATTACTCCATATTTTAGCTTAACATTCACAAAATAAATATTGACAAGCTGTGGGTAGGTCTGTCCTATCTCAAATACATTTTAAGAATAGTTTGTCAATTACTGTTTATAAATCTAGTTTTAATTTGGTTGTGTTCTTTATATTTCAGAGTTTGGTATGGAAAGAATTATATTCTTATAGATTAAGTCATTTAATCTAAGAATGCAACTGAGTACCTCTATTTTTCTAAGAGATAGTTTAGCTTTTTCCCTCTCTTCTTTTCTCTTTTCTTCTTTTTCTCACTTCCTACTTAGCTCTTTAAATATGTAATTACAGTCTTTTACCACTTCTTCAACAGACACTCCTATAGGGCAAGTTCATTTCACTGTGTGCTTACAAGCTTCAGCATGAGCTGGGTGCAGTAGCTCATGCCTGTAATCCCAGCACTTTGGGAGGACAAGAGAGGTGGATCACCTGAGGTCAGGAGTTCAAGACCAGCCTGGGCAACATGGTGAAACCCTGTCTCGACTAAAAATACAAAAATTAGCCAGGTGTGGTGGTGCATGTCTGCATTCCCAGCTACTAGGGAGGCTGAGGCAGGAGAATTGCTTGAGCCCAGGAGTCAGAGATTGCAGTGATCTGAGATTTTGCCGTTGTACTCCAGCCTGAGCCACAGAGTGAGACTCCATCTCAAAAAAATAAAAATAAATAAAAATAAAATAAAATAAGAAGCTCCAGAATGGAACTCTCCCACACCAAGAAGTTGCCTCAATAAATGAAGGTTGACTTACAACTCAAAGTATGCTCATTGGAGTTTTCAGCCACCTTTATGTCCTATTTCTGCCAATGAAGACATCAACTTGACTACCCAGTAGACAAGACACTGAAGCGAATATGCAGGCCCAAATCAGGATGCTAACCATTGATCTAGTGACAATTTGGGGTCAGACATAGCTTTGCTTTGATTTGTTGGAGCATATCTCACAGAGCTGTCTGAGACATTTCCTAAATTATATCAGATATATACACAGCAGTTAGACTTAATTGCTTAAACATATCATGCAGGTTCCCCATAGCTGACTCTAACCTGATAGAATGACAGGTGGCTAAATATATATTTAACAGGTTACAGAAAAAACTATGAATACTCAGGAAAGTGGTCATCAGACCACTAGTTTTTGAGACCAGATCAGTTTAGTAAAATAGTTGTCTCATACAGGAGATGGCATTGCTGATGGGCTAGGCCTCTGCATCTGATGAAAGCAAACACATTTTTAATAAGAGGGATTTCTATGAAAAAAGAAGAAAAAAAATGTTAACACTGGTCACAATTGATCCAGATGTTAGACTCAAAGCATATTTAGTTACAGAGGAAGAAGGTGGTGGGAGCCTGAAACATTTGTCTCACCTATGTTATAAGGAATAATGTAGTAGTAATTTCATTAAGTCCAAATCAGATAAGTGGAAGAACTTAAAAGTGTTAGTTTAGGAAATCATAGGCTCAAATAGAATTCAGGATTAGTTCACAATGCAAAAAGATTAAAAAACAAAAAAAAAATGATGAACAAGGCTGGTATCTAACAACAGAAGTATGATAGTTTTTTTCTGAAACTTATTTTTTTCTCTCCAATCCCCATTTTCACTAAAGACAAATCATAGTAGGACAAATTTATTTGCAAAATAAATTTTACTTGTATTATACTTGGCCTAAGTATTTTCATAAAATGCAAAAAAAATTATTTGTCATATAGGCTGCTTTTAAAATTGGCTTTGTCAGAACTTTGTTCCATAAGAAATCTCTGATTAGACTTCTTAAGCCTTGAGCCCCGCCATGGATTTATCTGTGCCTGCAAATACTTGTATGGATTGAATATATTCCTCTCCTCTTGAGGTTCTAAGACAACGGGGTTCCTGGGACTGTCAGAAAGTGGCATCCTTTACTTACCAAAGTTCAGGAAACCCTGTACAAGGACTGTGTAGACAAGTTGTGAGGCAAGTTCTTCCCAAGAGACTTTAATTGACACTGCAAGTCAACTTCGAGCCCTTAAAGCAGTCTGTTTATATCAGAAAGTACGTCATTTAAGTCAAATCCTTGCTAAAATAACCAGTGTCTCCAATGGAATCTTGTTATGAAAGAAAACAGACTCTTAATGAACTTATGCAAATAACTATACTGCCATAAATTAAATATAGTTACGGATAATTTTCAAATTCTGGAGAAATCAGGTAGCAAGAAAGAAATATGATCCAAAGTTTTCTCACAAGAGTGTACTGTACCCAATTGTTGAAAGCTTCAAATAGCTCAAAAGAGAAAAATTTTTCTAGACTGTGAAAAACAAATGAATTAACAATGTTTCACAACATTTCACAATTAATAATGGTGTCCTTGCCAGGGGATGGGAGGATGGATGACCTATCGGTGGAGCCTTGTATTTCCACTATCTTGATCTGCCCCTCTCTTGGGTGTTCACTGTGCTTTTACTCTAATGTTTAATATAAAAAAGATAACTCCCTTAAAGTTTTAGCCAACTTGCTCATACTCACAGAATTTCTTGGAAAATATTAATCTTTTAAAAACATTTACAACTTGTTTAAACTTTTAGTTTTCTCCTATTACTCTTCTAGCTTAGGACAACCCTTAAAACCTTCTGAAATAAACAAAATTACATTATCTTTAGCAATATTCATACGTCCATGCCTTCCTATAACTCTTTACCAAAAACATATTCACTTTCCTTATACACCTTGCATGTAAAACTGTTTCTCCAGTAGTCTCAATTACAGGTTACTTTGTTGACTATTGGAAACCTTTATTTTTGGTGGAAAACCTGGGATAAAAGCTATTTTAACCATATACCAGATTGTAGATCCCAGGACAAGGACAGAGTGGCAGACACTGTCTGACTCTTCCCAGCCTAGCCAGGGGACCTGGCTAACTCCATATGTCTCCAGCCCTTTCTTAGAATCTAATGACTGTAAAATAGACAAGTCAAATAATCATTAAAGGTCATAGAAGCAGTTTATGGCCTTAAAGCATCTAGCAAACAGTATCTGATCTGCCTAATTTAGACCAAATATCTAAATTTTGAAGACATTTTTATTTTAGTTTGCCAATAATCTTTAAACTTTCTTTATTTTTCAAAGATTATTAGAGTCATGTGACCTAAAGATATTAATGTTTCTATTTTTCGAAAACATGTTTGTTTTAGGTTTCTATTTTTTAAATCAGCTAATTAGAGCTCTTTCATATATTTTGGTAGTGAAATATCACATATGACAGAGATACGCAGACAGAAAGATGAGGAACTGGTAGGGCTAAAAGATTAGATACAAGAAGAAGGAGAAACTGCCAGTAAACAGAGAATCAGAATTCTGTTGACTGTGATGTTTTTAGAAAGTGAGTAGGGGCTTTAAAACAGTATCTGTACTAACATATACCTCAGACATCAGCTTTAACTAAGTTGATTTCTAACTACAGAGCTCTTAAAAGAAGAATCTTTTGATACCTCATTTACCTAGAAGAAATGGCTAATATTCCTGGCTTTTGAATAAGACAAAATTATTATTTTTCTCCATAAGAATGCATCATTTTTTCACACTTTATATAAACCTAGAAAGCAAGAAATTCTGAACTACTTTTAAGATATTAGCATTTTATAGATTAGAACCATTTCACAATTTTTGGAACATTTTGCACATACAATAACCTTTCTTAATTGAAAATGACCCAGACAACAAATAAGCATACAAAATGATTTTAAGATTTTAAAGTATACAAGACATGGTGGCTCACGCCTGTAGTCACAACATTTTGGTAGACCAAGGCAGGTGAATCACTTGAGTTCAGTAGTTTGAGACCAGCGTGGGCAACATGACAAAACCCCATCTCTACAAAAAATACAAAAAAAAATTTAGCTGGGCATGGTGGTGCGGGTCTGTAGTCCCAGCTACCTGGGGGGCTGAGGCAGGAGGATCACTTGAGCTGGGGAGGCAGAGGCTGCAGTGAGCTGAGATCATGACACTGTACTTCAGCCTGTGTGACAGAGCGAAATCCTGTCTCAAAAATAAATAAATAAATAAATAAGCAAAACTTTTACCAACTAGCATTCATTTCATTTATATGCACCCAATTTTCCAATGTCTATCCATTAATTTTGATTACTTATGAAAAAAGATATTATACAAATGTGGTAATTAGTAAATATTAGGTGTATATCTAAGTAAGAAGCTTAAACATATGGGCATTTTGTTGATAATACAGATTTACCTTTTTTCATGGAACTAATATTAAATGTCTTACTTATCAATATCATACAAACTGAGATCATTCTGTTTGGGCTGTGTTTATAGTTTTATAACTCTTATGCCAAATTTTAACATGTTACAATATCTGGCAGAGATAAATATAAAGCCACTTGATCAATGAATTTAAAAAAGTATGTTGACAATTCTCAAGACTTTTCTAATATTATTTTATCAATAACTTTGCAGCCAGCTTATTTATTTAAGATTTTACTTTACTTATTTAAACTTAGTTGAACATGGGAACCATTTGACTTAATTTATGCATACTCTTTAATTAAGCCAGTTTGGTACCTTGGGCCACAACACCTAACAAATACATGAATGTTTTCATAAATACATACATGCTCAGATAAACAAATATTTTTTAGTTTTTATTTCAGAACTCTAGCCATAGAGTCTAGATGTCAATAAAAGCTCATCAGTTCATAAAAAATGATTGCCTCTAAACAGTTGTTTTTATCTTAATACCAGTAGAAAAGTAATAGAATAGTTAAATCAGACAGAAAATAAAATAGAAGAAGATATGCAAGCCTCTGCATAGCAGCCATATTTTACACGTATGGCATCAGAGAGAGGGAAAGGAAAGGAAAGAAAGAGAGGAAAAAGTTAAGTGAAAGAAAGGGAACTCAAGAGCTTTCTAGCCACTACATGGCACAGGGTTGATACTCTCACCACCCTCGTTTGTCTCCCATTAGGAAGAGCCTCAGAACTCCATGTTTATCATGGTGCTGGATGAGTCTCTCCCACCTCTTCAAGTCACTGGTCGAGGTAAGTGGCTTCCAGCCAGAGGGAGTAAGAAGCTAGGAGTAAAGCAGTAGGTGGCTCTCTGAAGATAGAAAGATGAGATTGGAGGTAGAGAGGAAAGAAAAAAATCAGGGCCCATACACCACGTCATGCATTCACACATGCAAACAGTGCTTTTCCAAATGAGTCCTGAATTAAAGGGGTTGAATTAGGTCCTGAAATTTCCTTTTCAGTTCCGAATGACTCTATGGGCAGCTGAGTCCAAACCAGGCAAATCTCCCATGGTGCTGCACATACAAACAAATACAGATGCATAAAATGTTCAAATGGTGTCACTAGCAGCCAAGTCTTAAATACAGCAGGGCCCCAGTGACACCTTGAAAGAAGCAGAGGGTAGTCAGGTGCACTCCAACTAACTTGCCAGTTCCAAAATTTGACAGTATTTTCAGAGATCACTTTATTTGTACCAGTGAAGCTTTGAAGGTAGCAGACATCATACCAGGAAGCAAAAAGGAAGGTTCCCCACAAAATAAAGTGGTATTAGGAGCTGCTGAGAAGTTCACTAACATTTCTGTCATGGGGTATGCTAACCACAAGCAGCTGGCACCCACAGGTCTTGCCTGGTAGCAAAACCCACCTGTCAAGTGCCGGCTCATCCAGAGCACCCTGCGTTTTCCCCATATAGGCCACCAAATTTGAAACCAAAATGCAGGTTCAGTCATTCACCACTTGCAGATCTAATTTACAAGAGTGAGGTCAAGTGTGAAGAAAGTGACTTTTTATTCTAAAGCAAGAATAAGTACATTGCTTAGTTCTAAAACTAGAGGAATAAGTACAGACCTCCTGCCTTAAGGGTACTGCTTCCTTTTTGGAGCAGAAAGCAGGTGCTTTTAAAGGTACGCCGATGCAGGGGCAGAAGTTAGCAGGTGGAGAGTCTTCAGTGCCTCATCTTCCAGGCAGTTGAGTTGGCATCATCATTGGCAGAAATAGATTGTAAAGGTGGCTGGAAACTCTAGCAGGTATACTTTGGGTGGTAAATTGACTGTTGTCTCTTGAGGCAACTTCCTGGTGGTTGAGAATTCCATTCTGGAGCTTCTAAGCACACTATTAGATGAACTTGCCCTGTAGGGGTGGCTGGGGAAGATGAGGTAAAAGGCTATAGTTACATTTCTAAAGAGGCAAGTAGGAAGTAGGGAAATGGAGGAAAGAGAAAAGAAGAGAGAGAAAAATAAACTATCTCTTGGAATAGCGGGGATACTGGTTACAATAACATTATTCATGTCATTATCTAGTCAGTAGTAAGATATGTTCGATTACTGAGAAAGTAGTTTTGTCCCTAAGAGATTCCCGTTATAGTAGATATTACTATACATAGTATTATAATGTGTTCTCAGATATTTTATTACCAGTAAATTATGTATACCATCCAGTTTACTATATGAGTCTTATTAGTCTTGTGCAAAAGTAATGTGGTTTTCACATTGTTGAAATTTGCCATGTGATATTGGAATACATTCTTAAATAAAGTGGTTATGTTATACATCATTTTAATGTGCACTTTGTGATTGTTTTTTCTAATGACTTATTACTTGCTGTTTATTTTAGACCATGGAAATGATGTTAGACAAAAAACAAACTTGAGAGATTTTCTTATTCGAGTTCAAAATGGGTCATAATGCAGCAGAGACAGCTGGCAACATCAACAACGCGTTTGGCCCAGGAGCTGCTAACAAACAGTGGTGGCTCAAGAAGTTTTGCAAAGGAGATGAGAACCTTGAAGATGAGGAGCTTAGTGGCCAGCCATTGGAAGCTGGCAATGACCAATTGAGAGCAATCATCGAAGCTGATCCTCTTACAACTACACGAAAGTTGCCAAAGAACTCAACATCGACCATGCAGTCATTCAGCATTTGAAGTAAATTGGAAAGGTGAAAAAGCTCAATGAGTGTTTACTTCATGAGCTGAGCAAAAATTTTAAAAATTGACATTTTGAAGTGTTGTCTTTTCTTATTCTACCCCAAAACAATAAACCCTTTCTTGATTGGATTGTGACGTGTGGCGAAAAGTGGATTTTATTTGACAACCAGCGATAACCAGCTCAGTGGTTGGACCAAGAGGAAGCTCCAAAGCACTTCCCAAAGCCAAATTTGCACCAAAAAAAAGTATTTTAAAGTATAAAATTAAGTGGTTTTTAGAATATTTAGTAAAACATGTAACCATTACACTAATTTCAGAATGTTTTTATCACCCCAAAAGAAACCTCATACCTTTTAGCAGTAACTCCTATTTCGCCTTTCCCCAGCCCATGGCAAACGCTAATCTAACTTTTATCTCTATGAATTTGTCAATTATGAACACTTCTAATAAATTGAATCACAATTATACAATCTGTGATATATTGGTGTGGTTTGCTTTACTAAGAATAATACTTTTATGGTTTACTATGTTGTAGTATGAATTAATACTTTATTTTGTTATGACTGTATAATATCACATGGATATATGAAAATTTATCAATACCTCCATTGATGAATATTTGGGTTTTCTCCACTCTTTGGCTATAAGAATAACGTTTCTTCAAGAATTCACATATACAAATTTTTGTGAATATATAGTTTTAAATTTTGGGGTATATAATGTGGAGTGGTATTGACAAGTCATATTTTTATCTTATGTTTAACTTTTTAAAAAAATTACTGCCATAGCTGAGTGATTCTGATTCTCATTTTTTTTTTTGTCTTCAAATGGTGTTTTTCTTTTATTATGCCTTGTGAATTTTTTGTTGAATGTTGGACATGGTGTACTGTGTTTAGCAAAAACTGAGTTTCATAAGCCTTTAGTAGGAGGTTTTATGTTTATCTGCCTAGGTGTTCGCTATTTGTTGTTGCTGTGGGGGTCAGAGGCTAACATTTCCCCTTGTGTCTTTGTTTTTGTCCTGTGTTTAGCGATATATTTTTAAGTAAGGGCTGAGGTCTGCAACTCTTTCCATCGTAACCCCCTGTTGTTATACAGGAGACTTTTTGATGTGGTGGTAAGGTGTGGCAAAGGGGAAGCATTCTACAGTCCTTTGATTAGGTGTCAGTCTTTTTAGTATGCCTGTGTCCCTGGGTTGTCAGCTTCACAACTGTGTCTCATTTTGGTGAACATTTTTCCTTTTAGATCAAGTAGGAGCCCTAGCAGAAACTGGAGTTGGTTATTTCCCTTCACCTAGTCATTGAAGTTCTGGTAAATCCCCAGTCAGTTGGGCTTTGTAAAACCCAGTAGTTTCTCTTGGTAAAATAGTTTCTCTTGAGGGCAGATCTTGTTAAGAAGAATAAAATATTCCAGGTGTATTTCATAGTGGCTATATTTCCTCTTCTCCTGCAAGAACTGGAAGGTTTTTGTTTGTTTCTTTGTTTGGGGTTTGTTTGTTTTTATTTTATTTTTTCTTCCCCAATCTAAATTGTAAGTATCTGGTACAGTTCCTGGAAGTAAAACCCACTCATGTGTGGGCCCTACCTACCTCCTCCCAAGACTAGGCTTTGGGGGATTTTTAATAATCGAGTTTACCTGCACTGGGCCTCCTGCAATTTTTCATTTGCACTTTAAAATTTTTCTACCCTGAGTATAGCTCCAGCAGTGTTTTCTGTCCTGGGCTTTTGCCGTTGTAAATATGATTTTCTGTATCTGCCTATCTCTCCACTTTGAGGGGAGAGTAATTTCTCTGTGATTTCAATTATCTGATGAACTGTGATATCTGATTTGATATTCAGTTTTTAGGTTTGTTTGTTGTTGTTTTTCCTGTTGTGAGCATGGGATTGATGACTTGTGGGTTTCATACATGCAAAACCAGACTATCTGTAACTTTCTGGGCTACTACAAAAGTTTTCCAAAGCAACTGTATCATTTTACATACCACTAGAAATGCATGAAGGTTCTAATTTTTCAGTAGTTTTGCTATCATTTGTAATTATCTGTCTTTCTTTGTAACTATAGCCTGATTACTGGTGGAAAATGGTGTGTCAATGTGTTTTAATTTGCATTTCCCAGATGACTAATGATGGTCAGGGATTGTTACACGTGTATTGGTCATTTGTATATCTTCCTTGTAAAATTGTCCATTAAAATTTTTGGCCACTTTTTAAATTGGGTTATTCATTTTGTTGTTCTCGTTTTTACATCATAACATTTCTTTATATCTTCTGCCTACCAGACCTTTGTCAAGTACATGATTTGCCAGATATTTTCTCTATTCTGTGAGATGTCATTTCACTTAATTGATGAGATTATTCTAGCATAAGTTTTCAGTTTAAAAAGTTCATTTTTCTTGTTTCTTTGATTAATGTGTTTTTGCTGTCATAAGAGACTATTGCCAAGTCCAAGATCAGGAAGATTTACCCTATGTTTTCTTCTTAGAATTTTAGTTGTTCCTCTTACCCCTTTAGACACTGTTTAAGTGTTGTTATTTTTTCTATTTGAGTTAATTTTGTATGTGGTATGAGGTTGGAGACTAACTTTTTTCTTTTGCAGGTAGACATCCACTTAAACACTAGGACAGTTTGCTTAAAGGGCTAGTCTTTTCTCCATTAGATTGTCTTGGCTCCCTTATAGAAAATTAACTGACCATAAATTTATAGAATTACTGCTGGCATTTCAGTTCTACTCCATTGATCTCTATGTCTACTCATGTGTCAGTACCACAAATCTTAGGTTACTGTAGCTGGATGTTAGTTATTAAATTGCTAAGAGTAAGTCTTCTAAGTTTGTTATTATTTTTCAAGTTGTTTAGGTTGAGTCCTTTGTATTTTTAAAAGCATTTTAGGAAAAGTTATTTTATTTTCTCCAAAATAAAAATAGATAGATGTAGCTGAGATTTTAATAGGAATTATGTTAAATACAAAGATCAATTTGTAGAGTATCATCATTTTATAATATGAAGTCTTCCCATCTATAAACATGAGATAGCTTTTCAATTCTGCCTGAAATTTGTAAAGTTTCTTATATTTGTTGATAAAATCTTTCATCAAATCTGGGAAGTTCCAGGTCACTATTTGCTCAAATATTTTTCTGCCTTTTTTCTCTCTCCTCTAATTCTGGAACCCCCATTATGACCATGTTTGCTCACTTGATATTGTCCCTATATCGCTGAAGGTTTTTTTTATTTTATTGTTTTCTGTCTGTTCCTCAGACTGAATAATTTCAGATGATCTATCTTATATTTTGCTGAAACTTTCAAATCTACTATTGCACTTCTCTAACAAATTTATCATTGTAACCTCAGACTTTCCTTTTTATGTAATTTCTGTATATTTACTCATATTTTATGTCTGGTGAGACATTGTTCTTATATATTCCTTTGGCTCTTTAGACACTGTATCCTTTTGTTCTCTCAACATATTTAAAATAGCTGATTTAAGGCCAGGTGGTGGCTCACACCTGTAATCCCAAAACTTTGGGAGGCTGAGGCAGGCGGATCACAAGGTCAGGAGATCAAGACCATCCTGGCTAACATGGTGAAACCCTGTCTCCACTAAAACTACAAAAAAAAAAAAAAAAAAAAATTAGCCGGGTGTGGTGGCGGTCGCCTGTAGTCCCAGCTATTCGGGAGGCTGAGGCAGGAGAATGGTGTGAACCTGGGAGGTGGAGCTTGCAGTGAGTGGAGATCTTGCCACTGCACTCCAGCCTGGCGACACAGCAAGACTCCGTCTCAGGAAAATAAATAAATAAATAAATAAAAATATAGCTGATTTAAAATCCCTGTCTAGTACGTCTGTATCTGGCCTTCCTTCAAGAAGAAGGAATTTATATGGACTGTGTGTGTGTGCGTGTGTGTGTATATATATATATAATGTGAATCATATATTTATCTATTATTAGTACAATATTAATGAGATAATATTGTTATAATTATTAGATTATATAATGTTATAATAGATAATATCAATGTGGTATCATTACTATATTAAATATCTAAATAATATGATATATTGTTAACATCATTAATATAGAATTATTATATAATATTATACATTATTTTTACATACATATTATTTCTCTCCAGAGGCCATATTTATTTTTATGTTTGTAAATTTTGCTTAAAAATTAAACATTTTAAGTAATATAATGTGGCAACTGTGTTAGTCAGGTTTTCCCATCTCTGAAGCGTGTTTTCGTTCCTGTTTGATTTTGTTTTTTGTTTAGTGACTTTAATGAATGACTCCTGCAAAGTGTGTATTCTCTGTTGTAAGTGGCCACTGAAATCTCTTGGATTTCTTTAGTGATCATCTAATGATTGGACAGGGTTTCCCTTAGACACTTGGAATCAATGTCTACTCTTCATTGCCACAAGTCTTTTTGTGCATGTTAGGATGTATCCTCAGCACTCACTCAAGCAGCTTACCATTCCATCCTAGCCTTTACTTCTTGCTTGTGCAGAATGTCATAATTAGTCAAAGCTGAGAGCTTAGGGTGTTCTCAAGTCTTTTCTCCTAATGCACACAATGTGGACATGCACACAAATTAGTCACGTGCATGTGGCTTCATATATTGCCAGGAATATGTTGGAGCATTTTAAAACCCTCTATGGACATCTCTTCTGTCACACGCGTCTGTGTGAAGAGAGTCCACCAAACAGGCTTTGTATGAGCAACAAGGCTGTTTATTTCACCTGGGTGCAGGTGGGCTGATTCCGAGAAAGGAGTCAGCAAAGGGTAGTGGGATTATCATTAGTTCTTATAGTTTTGGGATAGGTGGTGGAGTTAGGAGCAATTTTTTGTGGGCAGGGGGTGGATCTCAAAAAGTACATTCTCAAGGGAGAATATTACAAAGTACCTTCTTAAGGGCGGGGCGGGGAATATCACAAAGTACATTATCACAAGGGCGGGGAAGGTGTACTGTCATAAGGTCAACTGATCAGTTAGGGTGGGGCAGTAACAGATCACAATGGTGGAATGTCATCTTTTGTGGTTCTTCAGTTGCTTTAGGTCATCTGGAGGTATACGTGCAGGTCACAGGGGGTATGATGACTTAGCTTGGGCTCAGAGGCCTGACATCTTCCCCTAGATTTTCGCTGTAAAGCTTATGATTAACCTGTTGTTTCTCCTTACTATTATCCATCACAGCAGGCCACTAGGCAGCTGAAGTGTTATTTTTCCTCTGATTGTTTTTGGCAAAGGATCCCAGGAATAAGGCTATTTACATTTGGTAAGATCTGAATCTGTTCAAATAAAGGCAATTTTGCAAGTGGAATCTTCCAGGCAACTACCAGAAAGATAAAATAATGAAAATTATCTGAGAATACAGCTCTGAAGGAATTTCAACCCCAACCTGTGTCCCTCCTCACATCAGTGGTTGCTGGGCAACTGGTTTTTACCAGAAATTCAGACTTTTGGTTTTCAAGGTAACAAGAGTTGGGGAAGGAGTACTGAGAATAGGGCAAATTAAAATGCCACAAACCCACTCTTATTTTATTAGGTAAATGTGATCAGGCCATTATATACCAGTTACCCTCACCCCTAAATTCTTAAAAGGTTGGCACACACACACACACACACACACGTTAATTTTCTTGCTCTCTTTTTGGAGAAGAGAATTATTGGAGCTCCTTACTCTGACGTTATTGCTGATGTCAATCTGTTATACACTTTGAAAATGTTGGATAAAATATTCTGTTATTATTTTGTTAACTTCTTTTCATATGTACCTATTTCTTGCATTATTTTTATTTTATATATTGTATCAGGCTACATACATTTTTTCTAAACAAGTTTCTGCTTTTGTAGTTTTGAATTCACTTATTTATAATTTACCATGTATGTTTCCTTTTTTTAAATGTTATTTCTTGTGATTTTATTATTTCTAGAAAGCATAATTTAATTCATAATACACAAACATACACAAATATTACATTTGCCTTTGGAGCTACATAAACGAAATCTTACACTTTCATATATGTAATACATTACTGTCATCATTACCTATTTATTGCATTTTTAAATTTTGTTGCCTTTTTGACCAAGATTGTTTTAAAATATTTTGACTAACTTTAGCAAGGACAGGAATTTATTGTAAAAATATTGGGAAGCTCATGCACTCGCCTGGAAGGCTAAAAGATCAAGCTTCCAAAAATGAGTAGGAATCAAGATAGGGGAGCTACAAAAGAGAAAGAGTTCTCTGTGCAGTCACAAGCTGTGCTGATCTGAACATTCTCTTTTAGGCATTTCTGTCATATTTCCTGTTTTATTCTTTGATTTTTATATCGCTATTCAGTATTTTTAAATGTATGCATTTATTCATTGTAATGCAAATTGTCTGCCTGGTTGTACAATGATATGCATCACCTGAGAGCAAGAACTATTTTCTTTGATTAAACATTCCCTAATGCAGTTTTTTGATTAGTTGATCTTATGTGCTAAACTAGGTTTTGGTTTTGTGTTTAGTTAACTGATTTATTCTCTTTCCCTCAAAGATACCTTGAGAGGCTATTAAAAACTTGATATACATATATATATATATATATATACACACACACACATATGTATATATATGCCTATATATACACACACAAATATGTATATATACCTATATATAGATATATGTTTATTATACATGAATTATTCTCACATTTCCCATATATATTCTTAGTATCTCAATAGTTGCAGGTACAGAGTTTAAGTTAACAGAATATAGGAATAAAGGACATGCTTCCACCCCAGGTATACTCAAGAATTGAAGGAGCTCTATTAAATGTTCTTTCATATCATTTACCAAACTGGGAGTATTCCCATTATTTGCCAGTTATTCTCACCTCTAAACCTTTGCTTTCATCTGGTCAATTGCTTCTTCATATAGATTAAATCAAGATTGATTTTCTCTCTCTATTTAGATGGTCTGCATGACTTAATCCTTCTTTTCCTTTTCAAGATGAAAGCCATTTTCAGTAAACCTTGTTGATGTTTCATCTACTTGCCTAAGATTCCCTTGCATTGGTCCCATGCTCCTCTCACCAAGTTTCTGTGGACTTTTGCTTTGAATAGCTTGAAACTGTGACTCTAAATCAAAGACAACCCTCAGGCTATGGAGCTGTTTTGCTTCTGTGCATACCTGGAGTGGGCATTTTCATACCCCACCTACCACTCCCTTTGTCTGGACAGCTCTTGGTTCATGAATAACTTGTGTGGACATATAAAAGTCTGTTTCTCAGAGCTTCCATTGGGTCAGGCTGGACTTTGAACCTGTATACTCTTAGTTCTCTCCTCCCTTTCCTTGCCTCCCTTTCTATCCTCTTTCTCCATTCTAGTTGTATTTTTTACCTATGTTACTGTTTTCTAAATCTTTATTCGTTAATATCTACTGCTAAATTTATGCAGTTAGTTCTCATGTTCAGCTGTATTTTTTGGTAGAGAATTGTCTTTCATTTAACTTTCACATTTCTCATTCTCTCTTGAAATATTCAATCTTAATCTTTAACTTCATCAAATATGTTAATCTGATTTCATTCAGACTTCTGAAGATACTGATCTATGTCTCTTTTCTCATTTACTTCCATCTTATGTTGTATTGTGTGGCTATTTTTAATCATAATTTTTGCTCTCCATTGTATGGCTAATTACTATGTGTGACTTTTTGCATGTGAAAAATGTAGCAATAACTAGAAGTCAAACTAATTTCATTTTTTCCTCAGAAATTCTTTCTTTTCTTCTCTGATACCTCTTTAGCACTCTGGTGCCTTTGAATGCAACTTCTATATTTTCTCGAGCTGTTCTGATTATTTTCAATTAGATAATAAAATGACCTAGTTTATAAATAATCGTTTAATCACTCATCTGTGAGTTATTGGTTCACTGTACAATTTATGCACATTGTAACAGTTCTATACATGTTTATTAAATTGTCATTGCAAGATCAGTAGATTAATCTTAGCTGAGAACAAACTAACATTAGCTAGGAATAAAGCCAGAGAGATCTGAGAAATTTAATAAATGTTCTAAGCAGACAACAGCATCCAAAAATTATGAGACACGACATGGTTACTGTAGCCCAAAAGATCTGGGATCACACCCTGCTGCTGCAAGTTCACTAGCTCTCTGAATTTGTGCATGTGTTAAAACTCTAAAGTAATTGGTTTATATAACATAAAGTCATTCCAATGAAAAAAGGAGTTACTGGACATAAAGAACTTAGCACAATGAGTGATGCTTGAGTGCTCGAACGTTGAACTTTTATTATTG
This sequence comes from Pan paniscus, assembly GCF_029289425.2. Taxonomy (NCBI): domain Eukaryota; kingdom Metazoa; phylum Chordata; class Mammalia; order Primates; family Hominidae; genus Pan; species Pan paniscus. Next base: position 61,173,885 of record NC_073249.2, read on the forward strand.
TAATATTATCACTTGATAGATGGACTATCTTAGTGATACAACTCCGATGACTGGGGAACACCAGGGTCCTTGGTCTCACGCTGCTTTAGATAAAACGACACGGACACACGTGGAGTGGTTTTAAGGAGCAGAGAGTTTAATAGGCAAGAAAGAAGAACCTCCCCAGTACAGAGACAAAGGGAGGGGGCTCGAAGCCGAGAGAGGAAACCCCCAGTGCAGCAGAAAACATCCAGTTACACGATGAGGCTGGAGGAGGCAGTGTCTGATTCGCACAGGGTCCAGGGTATTGGTTTGACCAGGTATGTCATTCACGTAGACCGTGAAAAAACTAGCCCTCCCACCCTAACCTTTTAATATGCACAGGCAGGGTGCCATGATGTTCTACACACGTAGGGATATGTGGGGGCGGCCATGTTGCCAGGCACATATGGGGACAAGAAGAAGACCGTATTTGGGTGGACCCAGTTTCTAATGGCTGCATTTGTGTATCAAAGCTTGCCGGCTGGCACTAAGAGCTGGGGCTTTCCTGCTAAACAAGAAACGTTTTTGGAGCTGCTTTAAAATAAAAAAACTTCCCAGGGATCCGTTTTCTTCTCTATCTGCCTAAAATAATTTAATAACTCCTATAACACTAGAACTTACCCTGTAAGTATCAAGCAGCATGTCTGTAGGAATTTGGGATGAGAGAATCAGGCAAATTTAAAAGGCTCAGAGATCAAATTATTTAAAATTACTAAGTAATTTATAATATTTATCTTACATAGATTAAATTTTATCTGATTATTTCTCACAAGTCTTAATCTGTAGTCATTGAGAAGTTTTCCTGTTTCTCTCTGGAAACTTCTCAAGTGTTCCTTGTCCCGCTTTTACTATATTCTAGACAAGTAAGAAGAAATCGAATATAATGAAGAATGCTTCAGAATTCCTGAATGACTTTTTTCTATTTATACCCTCCCAAAGATACTAGCAGTTACAATTTTACCTTTTGATTGGCAATTAGTAAAGACATACAAGCCAAAGAACCAGTATCCCCAAAAAAGTGAATAAACCTTTGTAATGGGCACGTTTTACTGCTCAGTATTCAGCCATGGGCAATTTTGAAGATGTTTCCTGTGAGTCTGGGGGGAAAAAAATCTTCGCTTTCCTCAATAGTGTTACAGGAGTGAATTTTTTTTATTTTTTATTTTTTATTTTTATTTTTTTGTTGTTGTTTTTCCCCATAAGACCTTAAAGTTTTAGCCCACAGAAGCTTCTGGCAACCAACTGATATTTATGAAGAAACCCAGATGAAGAAGTATTTTGAAGGGTAAAGAGAAAAACCGGAAAAAAGTGTGTAACACTTGCAGTCAGATAAATTTATACCTAATAATATTTACTTTGTATTTATATGAGCAAATCAATTATTATACTTAATTTGGCTGAATTCATTTTTTATAATTTCCAAATAAATTAATTCTAAATGACATATATATTCTGTTCCTTTGACCCATCTATTTAAATATATATACATATATACACTTAAATATATACACACATATTTTATATATATATATTTAGATAGCAGGTAAATACCTTTGATTTTTTAATAAGCAAAAGCAATGATTTAAGAATGATTGGAACAAGTATAAACTTCTCTATACAACTGTCATTTTTTTAAAAATGAAAGCTTTTATTGCATACATTTGTTTCTGATTCAGTAACATTAATTTAATTTCTAATTATATATCTAAATAGTGGAGTTATTATTTTAACAGATATTTATTGAATCCTATTTGTGCCAAGATTTGTTCTTAGCCTTGTAGATACATTAGTGAACAAAGATGAAACCCTTGTCCTTTCACCTTGTCAGTGTGGGTGTGAGGAGGAGGGGAGGCAAACAGTAAATAAATAAGCAATTAAAGCATGAAAGATTTCACATGGTGATACGTGTTATAAAAGTAATGTAGGCAAAAAAGAAAAGAGAACTTTTAGTCAGGAGGAGGTATTTTAATTATTATGCTTGAGAAGGCCACACTAGTTAAATAGTATTTGAGCAAAACATGGCATGTCACATGCTAGCTTTGTTTAAAATTTGGTTAGGATGTACAATATGATTTAATTTCTTACACTAATATAGCAATTAGTTTTATTAAATATATAAGCTCTCCTTTCCCTTCCACCTTCTTCAGATGTCTACATATTGGTTTTTGATGTTTTGTTTTGTTTTTTTCAGTAAACCATGTTATCTATCACCTTGAATTTTCAGGTATTTTTTTCTGAAATAACTGTTAATTTTCATAAAAATGTTGAGGCAATAGCCACACTAGCATAATGAAGGTAATATATTGAGATGTTAAGAACTGTGGTTTTTCTCATTGATAACTGTCTTTCATTGGTATGATCCTCATCCTACCTTTAATTAATCAAATGTTACATTAAAGTTGCCAAAAAAATCATTTTGTTGATGAAAGACTCAAGACACATATCAGCTACCATCAAGCGAAGATTGTTTCCTTGTAAATTGTTCTTGGCAATGGTCAGTTTAAATGTGTGTATTCAGTGAGTTTTAAATCTTTGGGTGTTTCTTTCAGAAATGAATCCAGTCTTCCACTAGTTCTTATCAGTCATTCATGCAGAGTTGCATAGACATTAATTATCTGTTGCTACTACTGGGCTCATAGAAACTTTTGACAAAAATGAGAATACCATCCAAGTTGAGAAGACAATTATCACAGTAAATATCCTGTGGGTATATCAGAAGAAAAACAGTTGTCAATGATGTCACCTAAGAGCTGATGCCTCTTTTATTATACAGGAAAAACCAATATGGTATTGCAAGTATTTATTAATAAATGAAGTTTGTTTTAAATCTGTCTCTAGAGCTTAAAAGTAAGAGATGTGATTTTTCATTGAAGTCACTACGCAGAATATAAGATGAACAGCATTGTATCATTGCACATTTTTTAGTGTTCATGAGTAACACTCAAAATATAATGTAACTCAAAGAACCAGAGAATAGAATGGTGATTATCAGAGGGTAGGGTGTTGGAGCAGGGATCAGGAAATGATGATCAAAGGAAAGAAAGCCTCAATTAAACAGGAGGAATAAGATTTTTGTTTACTTTGAGATATATTGCACAGCATGGTGAATATAGCAATTAATTATGTATAGTGTATTTCACAATCACTGAGTAAATTCCACATGTTCTCACCACAAAAAGTATTAAGCATTTGAGATGAAGAATATGTTAATTAGCATTCATATCATCATCATTTTATACTCAAATAAACATATATACATTTATACTTTGTCAATTTATAATACAAATAAAAATAAGTAAAAATGTAATGCACAATTGGAAAATGTATCTATTGCCTCAAACAGTCCAGAGGTATTCTGATTACATATGTTGTTTAAAATATTTAAACAAGGATGACATAAAACTTAGTAAAATTGAGTTGATGAAACTTAATTTTACCTCTGTCAGCAAAGTGAAGTGGATACGATGAATTGAAATTTATAGTTCAAATGATTTAGCAACACTTTTCTGGCATGGGCTGATCTATTTCTCAGATGGTAGAACCAGAAGCTGGTACTATATACAATGTATAAAGAGAAACTCCAGGGTCTGTATATTGTTAAATCTAATAGGAGAGAAGATTACAGTTAATTAGATGATTAAAACAGCAAAGTTATATGAATAATACTCTCTTACTGATATCTGCATGGATTCATTTAGAAAGATGAATAAAATTCTTAATTTTTTCCTATGTGTGGGCATGAAACTGGTAATACCTCTTAATCTTTGTTCTAATAGATAGGGGAATAGGAATTATTTGTAAGCCCATACTTAAAAGTGAATGATGCAATTGTGAATGGGAGTTCACTCGTGATTTGGCTCTCTGTTTGTCTGTTGTTGGTGTAAAAGAATGCTTGTGATTTTTGTACATTGATTTTGTATCCTGAGACTTTGCTGAAGTTGCTTATCAGCTTAAGGAGATTTTGGGCTGAGACAATGGGGTTTTCTAGATATACAATCATGTCATCTGCAAACAGGGACAATGTGACTTCCTCTCTTCCTAATTGAATACCCTTTATTTCCTTCTCCTGCCTAATTGCCCTGGCCAGAACTTCCAACACTACGTTGAATAGGAGTGGTGAGAGAGGGCATCCCTGTCTTGTGCCGGTTTTCAAAGGGAATGCTTCCAGTTTTTGCCCATTCAGTATGATATTGGCTGTGGGTTTGTCATAGATAGCTCTTGTTATTTTGAAATACGTCCCATCAATATCTAATTTATTGAGAGTTTTTAGCATGAAGGGTTGTTGAATTTTGTCAAAGGCCTTTTCTGCATCTATTGAGATAATCATGTGGTTTTTGTCTTTGGTTCTGTTTATATGCTGGATTACATTTATTGATTTGCGTATATTGAACCAGCCTTGCATCCCAGGGATGAAGCCCACTTGATCATGGTGGATAAGCTTTTTGATGTGCTGCTGGATTCGGTTTGCCAGTATTTTATTGAGGATTTTTGCATCAATGTTAATCAAGGATATTGGTCTAAAATTCTCTTTTTTGGTTGTGTCTCTGCCCGGCTTTGGTGTCAGAATGATGCTGGCCTCATAAAATGAGTTAGGGAGGATTCCTTCTTTTTCTATTGATTGGAATAGTTTCAGAAGGAATTCACAATTGCTTCAAAGAGAATAAAATATCTAGGAATCCCACTTACAAGGGATGTGAAGGACCTCTTCAAGGAGTACTACAAACCACTGCTCAAGGAAATAAAAGAGGACACAAACAAATGGAAGAACATTCCATGCTCATGGGTAGGAAGAATCAATATTGTGAAAATGGCCATACTGCCCAAGGTAATTTACAGATTCAATGCCATCCCCATCAAGCTACCAATGACTTTCTTCACAGAATTGGAAAAAACTACTTTAAAGTTCATATGGAACCAAAAAAGAGCCCGCATCACCAAGTCAATCCTAAGCCAAAAGAACAAAGCTGGAAGCATCACACTACCTGACTTCAAACTATACTACAAGGCTACAGTAACCAAAACAGCATGGTACTGGTACCAAAACAGAGATATAGATCAATGGAACAGAACAGAACCCTCAGAAATAACACCGCATATCTACAACTATCTGATCTTTGACAAACCTGAGAAAAACAAGCAATGGGGAAAGGATTCCCTATTTAATAAATGGTGATGGGAAAACTGGCTAGTCATATGTAGAAAGCTGAAACTGGATCCCTTCCTTACACCTTATACAAAAATCAATTCAAGATGGATTAAAGACTTAAACGTTAGACCTAAAACCATAAAAACCCTAGAAGAAAACCTAGGCATTACCATTCAGGACATAGGCATGGGCAAGGATTTCATGACGAAAACACCAAAAGCAATGGCAACAAAAGCCAAAATTGACAAATGGGATCTAGTTAAACTAAAGAGCTTCTGCACAGCAAAAGAAACTACCATCAGAGTGAACAGGCAACCTACAAAATGGGAGAAAAATTTCACAACCTACTCATCTGACAAAGGGCTAATATCCAGAATCTACAATGAACTCAAACAAATTTACAAGAAAAAAACAAACAACCCCATCAAAAAGTGGGCAAAGGACATGAACAGACACTTCTCAAAAGAAGACATTTATGCAGCCAAAAAACACATGAAAAAATGCTCATCATCACTGGCCATCAGAGAATGCAAATCAAAACCACAATGAGATACAATCTCACATCAGTTAGAATGGTAATCATTAAAAAGTCAGGAAACAACAGGTGCTGGAGAGGATGTGGACAAATAGGAACACTTTTACACTGTTGGTGGGACTGTAAACTAGTTCAACCACTGTGGAAGTCAGTGTGGCGATTCCTCAGGGATCTAGAACTGGAAATACCATTTGACCCAGCCATCCCATTACTGGGTATATACCCAAAGGACTATAAATCATGCTGCTATAAAGACACATGCACACGTATGTTTATTGCGGCATTATTCACAATAGCAAAGACTTGGAACCAACCCAAATGTCCAACAATGATAGACTGGATTAAGAAAATGTGGCACATATACACCATGAAATACTATGCAGCCATAAAAAATGATGAGTTCATGTCCTTTGTAGGGACATGGATGAAATTGGAAATCATCATTCTCAGTAAACTATCGCAAGAACAAAAAACCAAACACCGCATATTCCCACTCATAGGTGGGAACTGAACAATGAGAACACATGGACACAGGAAGGGGAACGTCACACTCTGGGGACTGTTGTGGGTTGGGAGGAGGGGGGAGGGATAGCATTGGGAGATATACCTAATGCTAGATGACGAGTTAGTGGGTGCAGCACACCAGCATGGCACATGTATACATATGTAACTAACCTGCATATTGTGCACATGTACCCTAAAACTTAAAGTATAATAATAATAAATAAATAAATTTTAAAAAGTGAATGATTATTTTAGAAACAAAACAATGTTTTATAATTGGTAAACATTTAAAAATTAGCTTTTTAAAATATCATATATACTTTAAAAATACGTCTTTGAAATTGAAGACTGATTTTAATTTTGAAATATGTGTTCTTTAATGTTGTAACAAAATATATTAGAGTAAAATGTTAAGATTATATTAAATAGAAAATATAAACATCGTTACACAATAAATTTTGTCATACATATTCCTATATCCATGCATATAGGAAGTTTTATTTGTATATTTTCAACATTATGAAGGTTTGGACTAGAAAAAGTCAAAGACACTTTCTCTAGGGTTGAATAATTAATAATTTACTTAATATTGGTATGTTTTGATTACGTTATAGCTAAATGTATCTCCTTTATTATTTTATTTTTTACCTGAAAGTGTGGAAAGAGCAAATGATACATGAAACAGCAAGACTTATGTATATACCTGTCCACTAGGAAGCACTTCCTGCTTTACACATTTTACCATAAATGCCACCAACTCACATGCACACACACACAAAATGCACTGGGTTGTTAAATATATTACCCTTAAAGTATCACTATGTATGTGTCATATGTCTTTTCTGCCACATAGTAGAATACTATAGGAACTTTAGCAACACAGTGACAAGATGAGTATAAACTAGAGTAAAATCAAACTCTCTATTCTTTAGTAATTGCAATGTTAGCATATGTCTTATAGTTGAGTTGTTTTTTCTATTGTCTATTATATACACACATATAAATACATACAAATACACACATATATATCAACACTATTTCTTGAAGAGTGACATTTAGTTGGTTAGTTGCCTAAAGATATTGTCTTTATAGAAAGTAAAATTTCTGTTTGTATATGGTAAAATATTTGTGCCATGCCATTTACATCTATTGGAATTTTAAAGCAAAGGTAGATGAGGACTAAGAAATGGTTCTGCCCTATCAATTTTTTTTTTTTTTTTTTTTTGAGACAGGGTCTTGCTTTTTCACCCAGACTGGAGTGCAGTGGTGCTATCTCAGCTCACTGCAGCCTCAACCTCCTGGGCTGAAGTGATCCACCAACCTCAGCCTCCTGAGTAGCTGAGACTACAGGCATGCCCCACCATGCTTGGCTAATTTTTGTATTTTTGTAGAAATGGGATCTCACTCTGTTGCCCAGCTGGTTTTGAACTCCTGGATTCAAGTGATCCGCCCACCTTGGCAAACCAAAATGCTGAGGTTACAGGTGTAAGCCCCCTCACCCAGCCTGAATCAGTACTTTTATAGTATTGATCTTGATTATTATCCTGCCAATTTCCTTATAACATTGACCTTTGAACAACATGGGTTGAAACTCTGTAGGTCCACTTTACGCACAGATTTCAAAAAATAAATACATTGGAAAATATTTTGGAGATTTGTAACAGTTTGAAAAAAATGAAGATGAAATATGTAGCCTGCAAATGTCAAAAAATTAAGAAGTTAGTTATGTCATGAATAAATAGATATTAATGTATGAAGATATTAATTTATTTTATCATTTACTAACATAAATATACACAAATCTATTACTAAAACTTACAATATCAAAACTTACATACAAACTTTAGACCTTACATGGCATTATTTTCAGTTAAGCAAATATAAACATAAGTAAACATGTACTATTAAATCATAACTGCAGTATACATTGGAATACAGTAATGATCTTGTAGTCACCTTTGGTTGCTATTGCATTGACCTCAAGTGTTGCAAATATCCTTGTAAAATGCCATGAGAGGCTAAAGGTCTCTCAATGAGCATTAAGTCTCTTGAGTAACTTGCAGTAAAAAGGGAGCTTTCGTGGTTCTCTTGCATTTTTCATTGTGTTTACTGCAATACTGTAAACCATGAATAACACCATGGGATCCATACGAAATGTCACTAGTGGTGCTGAATGTGCTCCCAAGAAGCAGAGAAAAGTCATGACATTAGAAGAAAAAGTGGCATTGCTTGCTGTAAATTGGGGTCTGCAGCAGGGGGTGTCCACCATTCCAAGAGAAATTAATCCTGCATAAGAACCATTATAGAAAAAAAAAAGAAAAGGAAATTCATGAAGCTGTCACAGAAGCTACACCAGCAAGCATAAAAACTCTGTACTCTTGGCAAAACATCTCTGTTTCTTGTGTTGAAAATGCAACTTTTATGTGGGTGCAGGATTGCTATGACCCAGGCATACCTATAGACTCTAATATGATTTGAGAGAAAGCAAAGTCATTATATGACAACTTAAAGCAAAATGAAGGTGAAGGATCTAAAGCTGGAAAATTTAATGCCAGCAAGAATAGTTTGAAAATGTTAGAAAGAAGTTTAACTTTTAAAATGTCAAGATAATAGGAGAAGCAGCTTATGCTGACCATAAGGAAGTAGAAGGGTTTCCAGGTATCAGTAAGAATATCATTGAGGAGAAAAGATATCTGTCTGTACAGATTTTAATGCAGACAAATGTGCTCTATTCTGGGGGAGAAAAAAGTCACAAGGAACATTTATTAGTATGAAAGAGAAGTGAACACCAGGATGTAAAGCAGGAAGGGATAGGCTAACTCTACTGTTCTGTGCAAATGCAACTGGGTTTATGATCATGACTGTCTTCATATAAAGCTGCTAACCCCTGAATCCCAAAGAAAAAAGATAAATACCAGCTGCCTGTCTTTTGGTTGTTCAACAAGAAGGCCTGGACAATAAGAGTCCTTTCTCTGGATTGGTTTTCTCAATGTTTTGTTCCTGCAGTCAGAATGTACCCTGGTCACCCAGGCCCCGTGAGTTCAAAACCAAAAGTGTTGAAGTAGTCTACTTGACACAAACACAAGGTCTTTAATTCAGACTCTAAATCAGGGGGTCATGAGGATTTTTAAGGCTAATTATTCATGGTACTTTATGGAAAGGATTGTCAATGCTAGAGAACATCGTGAAAGTATGTACGGATTACACCATTGAAGGTGCCTACATTATTATAATGAAAAGAGTGCAAGTCACGGAGTGCAAAACAATAAATTCCTTCTGCAGAAAACTGTGTCCAGGTGTTGCACCCAAACACAAGGTTTCTGATTCAGCTTCTATATTAGGGGGTCATAATGACCTTTAAGCCTTGTTACACAAGTTTCTCTATGGAAAGGACTGTCAATGCTATGGAAGAGAATCCCTAGAGAGAATATCATCAAAATCTCAAAGGATTCAATATCACCATTGAAGATTTCATCATTATAGTGAAAGCTCTGAAAGCCATTAAGCTAAAAGCAACAAAAATCTGCATAAGAAAATAGTGTCCAGATGTTGTACCTGACATCATGGGATTTACAAAACAGAGCCAATCAAGGAAATCATGAAATAGATCACAGATATGGTGAAAAAAAGGTAGGTGAGAAGTAAAGGCTTTCAAGATATGAATCTTGGAAAATATGCATCTTCAAGAACTAATGGGCATCACACCAGAGGAATTAACAGAAGGTAACTTGATGGAGATAAGTGCCACCAAATTAATTTCAGACGAAGAAGAAGATGTAGAAAAAGCAGTACCAGAAAACAAATTGACATTAAGCAATCTGGCAGAAGAGTTCTGATTTCTCATGACTGCTTTTGACATCTTTTATGACATGGACCTTTCTATGAAATGGACAATGAAATGAAAGCAAACTGGAAGGATTGGTTCCATATACATTTTAAAAGAAATTTTAAAAAGCAAAAAAAGGCCAGTCGCGGTGGCTCACGCCTGTAATCCCAGCACTTTGGGAGGCCAAGGTGGGCATATCACCTGAGGTCTGGAGTTCAAGACCAGCCTGGCCAACATGGAGAAACCCTGTCTCGACTAAAAATACAAAATTAGCCGGGGTGGTGGCGCATGGCTGTAATCCCAGCTACTCGGGAGGCTGAGGCAGGAGAAGCGCTTGAAACTGGGAGGTGGAGGTTGCAATGAGCTGAGATCACACCATTGCACTCCAGCCTGGGCAACAAGAGTGAAACTCCATCTCAAAAAAGAAAAAAACCAAAAAAAAAAAAAATTCCAAAGTATTTTTGTAAAGTTACACCAGGTATGCCTTCCTCTCCTGCCTACCCTTCCACCTTCTCCACCTCTTCTGACTCTGCCACCCCTGAAACCACAAGACCAACTCCTTTTCTTTCTCTTCCTCAACCTATCCTATGTAACAGCAATGAGGATGAAGATTTTTGTGATAATCTACTGTCACTTAATGAACTGTAAACATATTTTCCCTTTCATATGATTTTCTTAATGAAATTCTTTTCTATAGCTTACCTTATTGCTAGACTATATAATGCATTTAACATGCAAAATATACTAATAATATACAAAAAAGTTAATGAACGGCTTATGTTACTGGTAAGGCTTCCAATCAATAGCAGGGTATTAGTAGGTAATTTTGGGGAAAGTCAAAAGTTATATGTTGATTCTTGACTGCAGTGGGTCTGTACCCCTAACTCTTGCAATGTTCAAGGGCCATCTGTATATTTTATGAGCCTATTTTATATTTATTTTTAAGAAAGAAGCACAACTGCATATATAACTGTTTTTCAACCATCAGAGTTAATTATAATAAGAAAATAGGAATATAATTGTATAAATATTTAATGCTTATGTACATATGTTTATTTAAATATAACAATATGTAATTAGAATAACAATTATATTAACATAGTAGTGCAATAATATACATATAAATAAATAGGGAACAAGGAGCTCAGTTTACATTGTACCTTAAACAAATCAAAAAATTTAATTTTAGGACTTCAAAACACACTAGAAATCTTCACATTTCAGAAGACATTCGTTTACTTATCGAAATCATTTTTTATACCCTGTGCTCAGAGCAGAGGTGTTAATTCACATAGTTTTTACCTATAAATATCTTTTATTTTATTTTTATTTTTTATTTTTTAAGATAAGGTCTCACTCTGTCACCCAGATTGGAGTGAAGTGTGTGATCTCAAATCACTGCAGCCTCTGCCTTGCAGGCTCATGCAACGCTCCCACCTCAGCCTTCCAAGTATCTGAGACCTCAGACAAGCACCACCATGCCTGGCTGATTTTTTGCATTTTTTTGTAGAGAAAAGGTTTCACTATGTCTTCCAGATTGGTCTCGAACTCCTGGACTCAAGCAATCTTCCCACCTCAGCCTCCCAAAAGTGCTGGGATTACAGGCATGAGCCACAACACCCCGCCTCTATAAATATATTTAACTAACTCAATTGTATAAAGTCATCTGTTGAGTCTAAGTCCAGATATTCTTTAAATTTTCAGTGAGTATATTGCATTCTGCAATTCAAACCCCTTAAAGCGTATTTTGAGCTATGGCTTCATTTACTCTATTTTGTATTTTAACTTACTCTCTTCTACATCCTATATCACAGACATAGGTTCATGTTGCTCATCTGCTTATATCATCTGTATATTTTATCCATCTTTTCATGTTAATAAATACTCATCTTGAAAATCATTGTAACGATTTAAATTATTGATATAATCTCCCCTCTAACCAATACTAGATATTCTTATATTGAGTCACATATGCTGATATCTAAATTCCGTGTTTTTTTTTTTTTGTTTTGTTTTGTTTTTTGAGACGGAATCTTGCTCTGTTGCCCAGGCTGGAGTGCAGTGGCACGGTCTGGGCTCACTGCAAGCTCCGCCTCCCGGGTTCACGCCATTCTCCTGCCTCAGCCTGCCGAGTTGCTGGGACTACAGGTGCCTGCCACCACGCCCGGCTAATTTTTTGTATTTTTAGTAGAGGCGGGGTTTCACCATGTTAGCCAGGATAAATTCCTTCTTAATTGGCACATTGTTAAAATATATTTCGACTACACAGCTATTACCTTGAGAATCCACTTAACTGTTCTCCTGGGATAAATTGAAGGATACTATAAACTGTGTTTCCTACTTCCTTGGCTTAACCACTTGCTTTGGGAGAATTCATCTTGAAATAATTCCCGTTTAAAAAAAAAATGTTCTTGGGATATAAATCTTCACAATATTTTTATATCATGCCTGGTAATGCATTATTTCCTTCTCACTTTGAATAATAACTTCATGAACAATTGATTTCTTCATTGTATTCCAGTTTTTATTATCGCTGATGTAAAATCTTATATCATTCTGAGGTTACTTTTTTCCTGATCTGTAATTTCTAGTATTTTCTTTTCTGTCTTGTTCTAAAATTTCATGTGGTTTTCATGGATTTGTTTTGAACTTCATTTTTTCCAGTGTACACTTAAGTAAACACTTTTACTATATACTTAAATAATCTTTCAATATGAAGAATATATGATTATGATAAGAAAATTTGTTTTGTTATTGACTTGATAATTTTATTTTATTTTCTTTATTTATTCATTCTAGATTTCTATTTTTGAAAGGTAGACTTCCTGGATTATTTACTTATGCTTATTATCCATCTCTTTTTCATATCAATAGTCTTGAAAATTTATTTAACTTTAGTTTACATCTCTTCTTTAAACAGGTTTTAAATTAATGCCTTTATTTTAAGACCTACTGCTAAATCCAAACACTATATTGGAGTCTGAAGTAGAAAATGAAAAAATTGACTAAAGATGACTTCATTTAAGCTATAAATTGTTATTCCTTTTATTATTGTTAAGTGTCTTCTTCTAATTTATTTCATCAGGCTTCCATCTGCTACCTGTTCCTGACAATGTCTTACTATTGATTCCATTAATGAATTCTTCATTTATTTTTGTTGTGATGGTACTGAGTTTTGTAATTATTTGTATTTTAACAGAACCTAAACATGGAGGGCAGAAACACATGAACTCCGTTGATCAATTTGAACATAAAGTACTTGCTTACATGTAAACTTCTCAGGTTTTTATAAGAATTCTATAGGTAAGTGGAATTTTATGGTCAAGTTTTATTTCCATTTCTTTTCATTATTAGTGTAACTTTTTTGAGGTGTAATTGATAACCCCCCCAAAAAAAAACTGCAGGGGTTTAATATGTACGATTTGATGAGTTTGAACATATGCATACACCTGTGACACTACCACTAAAACAAAAAACTTTTTATACTACATCTTCATATTTTATTGCTTGTGTTTCTTTACTTTTAGCTTTTTAAATTGGTACATAATGATTGTAAACATTTCTGGGATACATGTGCTATTTTGATACATCCATACAATGTGTAATAATCAAATTAGGGTAGTTGGGATATTCATCACCTCAAGCATTTATTGTTTTGTGTTGGGAACATTCCAAATCTTCTCTTCTACCTATTTTGAAATATATAATAAATTATGGTGAGCCATAGTCATCTTATTGTGCTATTAAACACTAGAATTTAATCCTTCTATCTAACTGTATTTTTGTACTCATTAACTAATTTCTCTTCATCTCCTTTTCCCTACTTCCCTTCTCAGCCTCTGGTAACCCCATTCTACTCTCTACTTTCGTAAGATCAATTTATTTTAGCTACCACATATGAGTTGAGAACATGTGATATTTGTCTTCCTGTGCCTGGTTTATTTCACTTAACATAATGTCCTTTGGGTTCATCCATGTTGCTGCAAATGATAGGTTAAACTTACAAAGTAGGATTCTGGCTCAAGAATATTTGAACTTTTATTTAGACAATTCTCTTATTGCTAACCAATTTATGAAAGGATATCTCTTTTATGACAGAATCTTGATGATAAATTTCATTTTGGGAGGATCTGATAACTTCTGAGATAATGCCAAATTGTTGTTGCATGAATTATTGGATGCAATTTAAACTTGACCTTAATGCTAGCTGTTTCCTAGGTAAATTCTGGAGTCCTTCAGAGTAACCGTAACATTATTATTTATTTAATATAAAATTATTTTCTTAAGTCAACCAACTTCAGGTCCCATAGCAATATATACAATAATTATAATTAATATATATTAATTATATATTATATATGTAGAAGACTGCTATATATATGTACTGTACAATTATATAAATAGAGCAGTATACTTATACATTATACCATAGAACTAACTCTAACAGCAGCAGATTACTACTTAATTTTGAAAGATATGCTAATAAGGCTATCATATGTTACACTAGTAGTTCTTCTATTTACTTGAATATTACAAGATGCACTGGGCATTGACAAGATATAAATTATGTATGTATTACTGTAAAACATTGATCATTTATGAATTTCTATTAAACCCATTTTACTCTGTTTTATTAAACTTGAGAGCTGTGACCTATCTAGAGATTCTAGTTAAATTAAGCTAATTAAAACATGGAAATAGCAAGGGTGAAAATGGCATACATGTAAATTGCTTAATGCAAGTTTAAATTAATGAGTAAAGCAAATTTTGAAGTGCCCTGTTTTTTATGCAATTTATACAGAGTTGTATCTTTGCCAATACAGTAAAGTCACAATTATCATATCCATAAAATGTCAATGATTTTGAAACCTTGTTTTACACATTTTTCTATTTGGAATGTCAAGGTATTTGTAACAAAAATACTTTCTCTTGAATTTTCATGATGTACTGCTAATTTAGCATAGGTCTATATGTTACAGTATTTATTTTGTTACACAGTTATGCTTTTATTTTCTGTGAAATGACATTGAAGTTTTGTTTTACATTGTTTTCTTCTAGTACACACACATATATAGTACATATATGTGCTTAAGAAATAAGGACATGCAGAAAAGAATGTATTCAAATAAAATAAATTAAGCTGATTGAAAAGGATGTGGAGGAAAATGAAGGGGAGGAAAATGCAGATTAAGAACTAAAGTTGTATTCTGATGTTGTCTTGGATATTTGTATGTGCACGCACAAATACATACACATCATTTAAGTATATTTTCATAATCTAGACTTCTGTTAGCAAAGTTTTGAATTAAAAATAACCTAGGGTGACAACATTAAACATGAATTTCTGAGATCAGAGAATTTATTTTCAGTGTTTTTAGTATATGAAAAAAAATTGGCCATTGAATTTGCATTACAGGCAAGAATAATTATCTCAAGCCTATGTGATCTCATTCATTGTGAACCTTTGAAAAATAAAATCCTCTCAATGCCTTTCTAATTTCCAAATCCTTTCAAATGCTCTTCTTTTGAAACTATCCACTAAATTATACTTTTAAGGATACACACCGCACTTGCCAACAGATCTTAACTAGTCATGTATTTGCTTAAATCATATGTGGTTATTGACTTAGTACATTTTATTTTGACCTTTTATTTCAAAGAAAATAGCAATAATATGTTTAGGGCTGGGTGCAGTGGCTCACGCCTGTAATCCCAGCACTTTGGGAGGTTGAGACATGCTGATCACAAGGTCAGAAGTTTGAGACCAGCCTGGCCAATATGGTGAAACCCTGTCTCTAGTAAAAAATACAAAAATGAGCTGGGCATGATGGAGCATGCCTGTAGTCCTAGTTACGTGGGAGGCTGAGGCAGAAGAATTGCTTGAACCCTGCAGGTGGAGGTTGCAGTGAGCCGAGATCATGCCACTGCACTCCAGCCTGGGCGACAGAGTGAAGACTCTGTCTCAAAAAAAAAAAAAAAAAAAAAAAGGAATAATATTTTTAAATGTAAATAATTCTTTTGATACTAATTGATTTTACCCATAGCAACCTGTCTGTTAATTACAATTGCCATGTCATTATTTTAAATTGTATAGCAATTTTGGCTTAAAAATATTTGTAATGTTTTTCTCTGTTCCATGTTTTCTGCTTCCGCCGATGTCAGTTGTCTTCTTTATTCTATGTGTGCCTCTATCTGATGTGGGTGTTTTATCACACCTCTGTGTATTTGTTAATAAAGCCATTTTTATAAATTAAGAACCACGTGGATTATCATAGATTGCTCTAGTAGACTCCTTTTGAAGCTATCTTATTTTTCTCTTAGATTGTGTGAACATGACCATGTATATTTTATCAAATTATTTTTATCAATAAAATGAAGAATCTATTACCTACTATGAATGATTACTGTAAACCTTAAAATTATATGTTAATAGTTTTGTTTCTATTTTTTAACATCTCTGCCTATATTACCTTACCCTTGTATTATCTTTATTGTCTTCATCCAGGAATGAAGTGTAATTCTAACATTAAAAGTATTTTTCCCTTTATGGCTAAAATATCGTAAAGCAATCAATGATAGAAAATATACAAATGTTTCTGGATAAAAACCTTAATACCAATCAAATAGTTTAGGTTTTTATTTGATTTTCAGCTGTTTTATCTTATTTTTTATTTTATTTTATTATTACTATTATTTTTTGAGACAAAGTCTCACTCTGTCAGCCAGGCTGGAATGCAGTGGCGTGATCTCAGTTCACTGAAACCTCCGCCTTCCAGATCAAGCGATTCTCCTGCCTCAGCCTCCCAAGCAGCTGTGGTTACAGATGTTTGCCACCATGCCCAGCTAATTTTTGTATTTTTAGTAGAGACAGGGTTTCACCATGTTGGCCAGGCTGGTCTCAATCTCCTGAACTCAAGTGATCTGCCCACCTCGGCCTCCCAAGGTGTTGGGAATACAGGCGTGAGCCACCGCCCTGGCCTAATTTTTACTTATTTTAAATACCTTTTGAAAACTATTTTATCACATAGTAATAAAATATATTCTTGTTGCATGTTTTTATATGCAAAAATCTAGTTAAATATATTTGTCTTATATTTGATTTATATTCCAATAGGATTTCTATAAATTTATGAACAATGGAATTTCTTATAAATCTATATTTTAAATAACAAATATGGAGACGATACAGAAATCCTAAATAGTATTACTGATCTCAGAATCATGGAGCAGAACATTTTATCAAAATTAGAAATAGATATAAATACTGAAGGATGTGCATAAAGTAAAGAATGATCAATATGCAATTATCTTAAATAATTGTTTATCAGGTGAGTGCTAGAGTTCAAATACATTGCCAAATGATTAAAATTTCACTTGGAAAGTTTTAAAAGCACCTGCTAAGAAAAATTAAAAGTGAAAACTATTCACCCTGCACTTTCTTTCTCAATTTGGTAAAATGCATTTAAATGAAATGTAAAAGCGAAATCAAAATCTTACACACTTCCTTGCTATGTAGAGGATAAGTAAAAATGCAAAGGGCAGAACCTCAGGAGGTGCAATGCATTTCAAATTAGATGCAGGTTTTTTATGTCTGGAAAGTGAACAGGCTTGACCCACTATTTCTTAAAGCTCACCTTACATCTTATAAAAATTCAGAAACTCTAGTAAATGGAAAAAGAACTACTTTTCCCATTACCATTCTAACCATAAAGCCAACATCTTAGTTCCTCACTTAAGAATATTTGCAAAACTTATCTACCAGACTAATACTATCTAAAATACTTATAAGTAAATACTTTTATTAATTAAACAAAAAACAGGACTTTAGACCTTTAGTCCTCAGGAAGACCTAAAATTTTTCTTATGTCTATCCAATGGCTTAATTTCATTGTGGTGAGAAAACTACAGGTTTTCCAAAATGTATTATGTGGTTTTGTTTTATTTTTATCTATGAAACATTATAAATATTCTTAGATGTCTAAGAGGAAACATATTTGAATTAATTTTGTGCATTTTAGTAATATCACGTTTTAGGTACGGCATTGTAGGTTTTTCAGAAAATAGCCACTATATTTTTATCTCATTTGATTTTCCCATAACTCTGTGAAGTAAGTAGTTATTATACCGTCAGAACAGTTAAAATAATTGCTAACAACAACAACAAAAATTTTTTTTTTATTACACAACATATAAGCAATAGAACCAGAGCATATAATATATTTTTTGGCTACTATTCTTTGTGAGAATAGAGCACTAGGCAGAGTCCTGAGGCCCGCTATCCAAGCACTAGCTCCAAAATTGTGAAAACTTGAATCAAGAAAAAAATAAATAAGCCTGATCCCTCAAAACGTTAACAGACTGTGTATTCCAATGTAAGAATAAAGATGAGGGAGATATAAGTGATTTTCTTTAATTATTTTTATATCTTTAACGTATATGAATGCCTGTAAAGCAAAACAACAGAGACTATGGCTATAGTTAAGCATTTTAGAAATATATGTGTACACTAAAAGAACTGTGCATTACAGAAGTTGAGATAATTACCTCCATAATCAGGTACCTACAAATGTGACATACTGATTTGTGTCAATTAGCTACATGTCAAAATCAATTTATACATATTACTCAAATATTCTAGATCAGGACTCTCAAGAGATTTCATGCAATTTAGAAGGTATATAGCTGAGTAACAACACTGCATACTTAATGTGTATAAACTAATACAGAAAGAAATTGGCAAAGCCAGAAAGAGGTAGTAAGTTATTGGCACATTTATCAGGTAAGGTTCTTTATAAATGAAACAATCTAAACTTCCTGGCAGTGGAAAAAAATGTGTGAACATCAGCAGGCAAATCAGCTTGCACAAGGGATTGCTAAAAAGAGCTTGATGCCTCAGCGTTTCTCCTCTCTGAGGAAAGAGACCTATTCTGGAATTAAAGCTGGCTAAACAGATAAAGGTTGAACTTTTCAACTGCAAAGTAGGTATAGAAATTGGTCCCTTTTTAACTGAGACAAGCAGTAAAATTTTACGACACGTCACCAATTGGGTTTTTCAGCATTAAATACCAGAAAGTCTATTGTGTGGCTGTCTGCAATATAAATGAGGACTGGAGAGGTAAATAGTAATCTAAAATGGTTCGTATGAAGATCTACAATCAAAAAGTGGTGAAGCACCTGTTTTTCTTTGATGAGGTTTCTGAATCTTTGATATTTCAACTTTCATGAGACAAAAGTACACTAAGTTATAGGAGTGGAAAAGAAGATTTCAATGAAAATTAGAAAAGTAAAAATTGGAGTTTGTATGGCTGGGCCAGATGTATACAATCATTAGTTTTATCTCAGTGACAGAATTTTATGGAAAACAATAAAAGCTACCTAAAAGAATGCTGATAGCATCACTTTACTCTCTATTAGCATTAGTTTAGATGTGTATGAGAGCGAATATGCACCAGGGAGAAGCAACTATGGAGAATTTTTTTTTGGCCATTAAGTTAATGGAGCTGATAAATGGAATTGTAACACTGACAGTAAGTGACATTCTTATTCCTTTAAAATCTGCTGTTTCATTCTAGTTACTTCAACCTTGAATTTCTAATGTGTACAGCTATTACATTTAATAGTTGTTTGGTGATTTTATGTTATTCAAAAGAATAATAAAAGGAACACAACCTCTGCTTGAATAAAGAAAGTTAAAACACATTAGTGAAATTTCAGATCTATATCTACATATGACTTCAACAATTTATTCACAATAAAATTAATTTTATTTTTCTTTCAGACTGAAGGTTAGAAAGAATGGTGTAATATAGCCAAGGAAGATGACTTAAAAAAAATCAGGGTAGAAAATAAAATAAAATTATATGTTATTGTTTTCACAAAATTGTTCTATTCCTAAGAGGACAAAACACATTCACGTGTACATTTCTAGAGAATCAAGTAGCTACTTTCTATACCTTTTCATATGCAAACCTAACATACATAAAATGAATAACTGATGCTTATGGTATATGTATTTTAAAGTGAAGAAGAGGCCAGGCACGGTTGCTCACACCTATCATCCCAGCAATTTGGGAGGCCAAGGTGGTAGGATCACCTGAGGTCAGGAATTTGAGACCAGCCTGGCCAACATGGTGAAACCCCGCCTCTACTAAAAATCTAAAATTAGCCGGGCGTGGTGGTGCATGTCTGTAATCCCAGCTACTCAAGAGGCTGAGGCAGGAGAATGGCTTGAACCCGGGAGATGGAGGTTGCAGTGAGCCGAGATCGCACTGCTGCACTCGAGCCTGGGCAACAAGAGCAAAATTCTGTCTCAAAAAAAAGAAAAAAAAAGTGAAGAAGATAACTACAACATAATTTTGATAGAGTATAAATTACATTATCTTCATCAACACAGTTGATAAAAATGTGTTGTTAGAAGAAAATAATAAAGGCTGAGTATTCTTTTGTAAAATCTTCCACCTGAATTCCAGTCAATTATATTGAATCAGGCATATTATTTTTGAGAAATCTAAAATTTTATCAAATTATTTATCTGCACAAAATTATTTAAAATGAGATGATTATTTTAGTAAAATTGGCAAAATAATTATGTCAATCTTTTTTTTGCAGGGAAAGTTAATCATGAGTCTGAGGAAAAAAAGTTCATGGTTTTATGGTTAAAAACCAACAACTCTTTTTCAAATAAACCAATAAATAAATAAATAAATATAAAAATAAACAGATTAAAACCCAGTTCTTGAAATGATTCATGAGGTTAGGTTTCTTCTAATTATGAAATTTTAGAAGTTTAAGTTTTTAAAAATATGATATTGAAGGGAGGCAGAGCAACATGGCTGAATTGAAGCCTCCAGCAATTGCCCCCTTGCAGGAGCATCAAATTTAGCAACTATCTACACACAAAAAACACTTTCATAAGAACCCAAAATCAGGTGAGCAATTAAAGTACTTGGTTTTAATATTATATTAAGGAAAGGGCACTGAAGAAGGTAGGAAAGGCAGTTTTGAATCACTAACAATATCCGCCCCCACCCAGTCCCCCAGCAACAGCCTACGAACTGGGTTCGTTCCACCGTAGTTCCATTAGTTCCATCCCTCTAGAGAACCCTGACTAATACAAGCACATCTCAGGAAAATATCCTTCTAACATGAAGGAGAAATAGAGTTTCCTGCACAAACAAAAGATGAGGTATTTCATCAACACCTGACCTGTCTCAGAAATGAAAAAATGCTAGTGTTCTTCAATCTGAAAGAAAAGGATGTTAATGGGCAATAAGAAAAAATCTGGTGGTACAAAACTTTGAGTATTAGAATGTACACAAAAATACAGAATTATATAACACTGTAATTGTGTGTAAACTACTCAGATCTTGAATTGAACAATGAACTTGAGAAAAATAATTACAACTTTTCAAGACATAGACAGCATTATAAGATATAAATAGAAACAACAAAAAGGGCAGGGGGATGAAGTTAAAGTGTAGATTTTTTATTAGCTTACTCTGTGCTTATTTGTTAGTTTGGCTATTTGTTTATATAATAAGTATTCAGTTCTTGTCAGTTTAAAATAATATAAGATGTTATTTTCATTGTTCACAGTAACCTTAAATCAAAAAAAAAATACAACCAACATACAAAAGATAAAAAGCAAGAAATTAAAATATGCCATCAGAGAAAATTGCATCTCCTGAAAGGAAGTCAGGAAGAAAGGAAAGAAGGAAGAGAAGAGAATAAAACTAGCTCCCTATCGCTTGCCATATACAAAAATAAAATCAAAATGGATTAAAGACTTAAAGCTAAGACCTCAAACTATGAAGCTACTACAAGAAAACATTGGAGAAAATCTTCAGGACATTTGTTTGGGTAAATATTTCTTAAGTAATTAATATCCCACAAGTGCAGGCAACCAAAGCAAAAACAAACAAATGGCATCAAATCAAGTAAAAAAAAAAAATGGCTTCTGCACAGTCAACGATACTATCAACAAAGTAAAGAGACAACACACAAAATGAAATAATATATTTGCAAAGTATCCATCTGGCAAAGGATTAACAACCAGAACATATAAGAAGCTCAAACAACTCAATTCCAAATAGTCTAATAATTCAATTAAAATATGGGTAAAACATCGGAAATGACATTTCTCAAGAGAAGATATACAGGGAAAAAATATGAAAAGATGCTCAACCTCACTGACCATCAGGAAATGAAAATCAAACTGCAGTGAGATATCATCTCACCCCAGTTCAAATGGCTTTTATCCATAAGACAGAAAGTAACAAACGCTGGTGAGAATTTGGAGAAAAGGGAACCCTGTTATAGTTAGTGAGAATGTAAATAAGTACAACCACTATGGAGAAAAGTTTAGAAGTTCCTCAAAAATCTAAAAATAGAACTACCCTGTGATCCAGCAATCCAATTGCTAGGTGTATACTCAAAAGAAAGGAATTCAGTATATTGAAGAGATATCTACATTCCCATGTTTCTTACAGCACTATTCACAATAACCAAGATTTGGAAGCAACTTCAGTGTCCATCAACAGATGAACAGATAAAGAAAATATGGTACAGATATACAATGGAGTACTAGTCAGCCATAAAAAGGAATGAGATCCTGTCATTTGCGACAACATTGATGGAACTGGAAGTCATTATGCTAAGTGAAACAAGCCAGGTACAGAAAGACAAACTTCACATATTCTCACTTGTTTGTAGAAACTAAAACTTAAAACATTTGAATTTATACAGCCTAGAATGATGGTTACCAGAGGCTAAGAAAGAGAGTGGGAGACTGGGTAGAAGTGGGCATAGTTAATAGGTACAAAAATATATTTAGAATGAATGAATAAGAGCTAGTATTTAACAGCACAATAGGATGACTACAATCAGTGCTAATTTATTGTACATTTTAAAATAACTAAGAAAATACAGTTGGATTGTTGGTAACACAAAGAAAAAATACATGCTTAAGTTTATGGTACCCCATTTACCTTGATATGATTGTAACACGTTGTATGCAGGTATCAAAATATCTTATGTAACCCATCAATATATATTCCTACTATGTACCCACAAAAATTTAAAGAAAGAAAGGAAATAAAATAATGTTGACAAAATAAATAAATAAATACAGGCATGTGCCTGAAAGTAACAGTTATTTATGAAGAATTGCCTCTCCCATACCAAAGAAAACTGAACAAAAGATTACTTCTGTGAAGTTATCATGTACAAAAATGCTTGGGGAGGGTGAGGCAGGGAAGAGTTATTTGAAATTTATGTTCATATATAAAAGGGAAAATTGAAACTGTTGATTTCACTGTTATGACTGTAAGTAAATAAGATACATTGTCATACATCATTTTATAAAACAACATTAAATAAACTCACTAATGTTGGCAGAGTGGATTGATAAGTAAAAGTTCAAATTGACTAACAATATTGTCTTTTTTTAAAAGGACATATAAAATTAACTGTAATCCTTAATAGTAAATGTAGCTAGCACAAACAGATGACTTTACAAGTTATCTTGTGTTGACCAACCATGAACAACAGTAACTCTGGTTGTGTTACCCTCTGTTTTCAATAGTGCTTCTCTATGGTGCTTTTGTTTAGAATATCTTTGCTAGACAGTCAACATATTTAGGTTAAATACTGAGACCTTGTTCATTCTTTCTTTCACTTAGTCATTTGTTTATTTATGTATTCATATATTTATAAACTCTCAACATGAGTCCATAAGGGATTGAGTGGATAAATAGTTTTGCTATTACAGTAAGTCCTCATTTAATGTCATTGATTGGTAACATGAAGTTAAATACTTCAAGTGAAGTCTAACTCCTTTAACTTCAACTTGACGTGAAATGACTTATAGCAAAACCAATTTTGCCATAGGCTAATTGATTTAAAGAAGAGATAATATCCCAGGGCATATTTCTAGTCATGAAAACATCACAAAACTTCTAAATAAAGACTAAATCTTTTCTAATATTAAAATAAATGAAAGCCGTACATACATTTTAAAAGATTAAAAAGAGTAAGCTGGGCCGGGCGCGGTGGCTCACGCCTGTAATCCCAGCACTTTGGGAGGCTGAGGCGGGCGGATCACGAGGTGAGGAGATCCAGACCATCCTGGCTGACACGGTGAAACCCCGTCTCTACTAAAAATACAAAAAACTTAGCCGGGCGTGGTGGCGGGCGCCTATAGTCCCAGCTACTAGGGAGACTGAGGCAGGGGAATGGCATGAGCTACTAGGGAAGCCGAGATCGCGCCACTGCACTCCAGCTTGGGTGACAGAGCGGGACTCCGTCTCAAAAAAAAAAAAAAAAAAAGAAAAAAAAAAGTAAGCTGAATATTGTGGTCCAGGGTTCCAGGTGGCCAGAGCCTATCTCAGGCAGCTCAGGGTGCCAGGTGGGAATCACTCCTGGCCAGGACACCATTCTATGGCAGGGTACACTCAAACACATGCTCACACTCACTCAGACTGAGACCATTTAAACACAACAACTAACATAAGGTGCACATCTTTGGAGTGTGGGAGGAAACCCGAGTACACAGAGAAAACCCATGCAGACATAGAACAAGACAACTCCACATAGACTGTGGCCCCAGCCAGGAACTGCTTTTTTTGTTTTTGTTTTTGTTTTTTTTAAATTAACATTACAATGAAACAATCTTAAAAGAAATTATGTTCCTCAAGAACCTGCTGTATTTTATTCAATAGTGTTACTCAAGAATCTGATGCATAGCAAAAAGCTGCGAACAATAGAGATGTAGTACAACAACCATTTTTATTTTCTATCATTATGGTTTAGTATGGATTGAGATTAGCTGGGCTACCATTATGGTGTTGCTTCTTTCAGCTGGAAGGTGAAGACTGAAATCAGTGTACTGGTGCACTGGGTGACTGGTATACTGCGTTAAATAGTATTCCTGTCAATGCATGTTCACTTAGAACTTCAAAATGTGAGCTTATTTGCGAATAGAGTCCTTGAAGATGTAGCTAGTTAGGATGAGGTCATCCTGGACTGGGGCGGGGGAGTAAATTCAATAAGTGGTATCTTTCTAAAAGAAAGAGAGAGATTCCTACGTAGGGACAAGAGACACAAAGGGAAGAACACCATTGAAGACTGAGGCAGAGTTTGGAGTGTTGTACATAATGCCAAAGATCGCTGGTAACCACCATAAGCTAGAAGAGAGGCATGGAAGAGATTCATATATTTATATATCTCTCAGCTTCCAGAAGGAACAAGCCCAGCTGACACCTGATTTAGGACTTCTAGCCTCCAAACTGTGAGGTAATAAATTTGTGTTCTTTTAAGCTTCCCAGTTTGTGGTAATCTGTTACTGCAGCCCCAGGTACTTCATAGTAGTCATCTCTTTTTCTCTTCAGGTAGTCACAGCATCCCTCCTTCTCCAGTGCCTTTGCCACCACATTTCTCAACACGGTCCCTCTAGCTGGGTAGATAGACTTCCTGCATGCATGCTTACAGTGCCAAAAACCCAACAGCAGAAGCTGCCAGGGTTCTAAAGGCTTAGAACTGGAAGACACATAGTGTTATCTCTGCTGAATTTGAATGCATAAAGAAAATCTCACACCACGCACACATTCATTAGGAAGGGACTATAGCATAGAATAAGCACCAGGAAGTATATATAACTCGCTGGTTTCCTCCAATGTCAACAATGTAGTAGTCTCCCTTATACAGTTAAGGATAACAAATGACAATAAGGTGGTATGGATGAGAATACGTTATAAAGCATCAAGATTTTACATTAAGATAACTAGGAAAGAGACATATTGTGAGAAAAAAATCAGAATTTAACAGATTTCCCTTCTTACTATTTCCATATCTTATTAATATCTATTATAATGGGCCGGGCACGGTGGCTCACGCTTGTAATCCCAGCACTTTGGGAGGCCGAGGCGGGCGGATCACGAGGTCAGGAGATCGAGACCATCCTGGCTAACACAGTGAAACCCCGTCTCTACTAAAAATACAAAAAATTAGCCGGGCGTGGTGGCGGGCGCCTGTAGTCCCAGCTACTCAGACAGGCTGAGGCAGGAGAATGGCGTGAACCCGGCAGGCGGAGCTTGCAGTGAGCCGAGATTGCGCCACTGCACTCCAGCCTGGGTGACAGAGCGAGACTCGGTCTCAAAAAAAAAAAAAAAAAAAAAAAAAAAAAATCTATTATAATGAAAGCGTTTTTTCTATTTGTTATGCATGTATGGAATCTCCAAATTCTGATGACGTATTACTAAGGACAATCCAAGTTCCATTGCCTTGGCTTAATTATTCATGCCTGGCTTTAGAGCTTCTTTGTGACAAGACCAAACTCAGTGGAAACAAAAGTTAAATTCTAAGAACTTTCTCAACAACTCACTTGGAGAAAGTACTGTTATTGTTAATTATGGAATATGAAGCTTTATAGGAGAGTGGAAATATGTCATTGAAAGATAATTTTCTTCTATTCATAAAGCTTTTGATCTAGTGAATGATATTCCAACATACCATTGGAAAAAATATAACACAATTCTAGTAGTGATAATAACTATGATTAAAAACAAAGCAGAGTAAGTCATGAAATGTTAATTGGAGTGCACAAGGTTTTTCTGAGATGATAATTTGAAAAGAGACATGTATTAGCTAAAGGAATAAACCACAAAAAGATTTTAGGGGCGTGGCAGACATAGAAAATAATGAGAATAAAGGCACATAGGCAAGAAGAAGCTGGTACCAATTTCAAGAATTTGGGTAGCAAAATTTTGATACTTTTAGTTTGTTCCAAAGATGATTTATTTCATGCCTTACTCTTTCCGGAAGTGCCAAAAATCACACTGACTCAGCTGAAGCTGCTATAGAAATCCTTGTCAATTAGCTCACCATTTAACAGTACCTTGTGACGGCACTAGAGTTTAGTGATGGCTTTTAAATCCTTGCTGCCAAAGAAGATTTACATCTTTAAGGATTTCTTGGCAAAAATTGATGCATTACTCCCATGAAGCTGGCCTCACAACTCAGAATCAACAGAAAGAAATCATATGTATGCCTCAAAAGCCGATCATTTATCTCAATACCACACTTAATATCCTAAATAAAGGTTCCTAGAACTTTTTGGAAGCTCACATATTACAGAAGTGTAAAACCTATCATAAAAGTTGGAATGAATATCTTATTTTAAAACCACCACAGCACTGATGTGCTTTCTCTATCTCACTACCTCATTAAATAGAAGTACATCTCAAAGAGGTTGCTACATTGTATACCTCCCTAAAAACTGTTTATTAACAAAAGGCATCATTGAGTTTATTTTGCCAACGTTAAAATAGCTATGAGAAAAGAACCAAACAATTTCAAGTGCATTTTTCTGCCATCTTAGTCAAACTGATCTTGAGGAAATGCATTTTCTTCAACAACTATATCACTTCCTTTTATGTGGCAGACATCATTCTAAGTGCTTTGGTATTTTGTTTGCTCATTTGATTAGTTTCCCCAAATATTTCTCTTTACTTTTTGCCTTGGACTCAGTGTATTCCGACCACTGAAATTATCTTGGCAAACAATGACTGCCATCTTTGGGAAACTGTTCAATAAGCAGCAGCAGAGTCGCCAAAGACCAGATTCTGCCCACTGGCAGTATTCCTTAGAAATGCGATGCTTTTCTAATTGAAATTCAGGTCAATTAATGTATTTGTAAAGTTATTATTACCATCTTTTCCTTTAAACTGGAGTTTATATTTTATGTTATTTTGATATGCTTGCGTTTAAATCTATGAATTTGATATTTGTTTTCTATTCATCTCACCTCTTCATTGCTATTGCCTGTGATTCTTTGTTTTGTTATTTTAGTGGTTGTATAATATACTATAGCCCTTTAATTTATCACAACCTGTATTTGAGTAATATGATATCATATCATATATTATAAGAATATTGTACACAACATAGTACATTTTGTCATTGTCTGGCCTTCATGCTTATAAGACACTTTATCTCTCTCTGTATTAGAAATATCACAAAATATTGTTTTTTATATTTAATCAGTCCATTATCATGTATAGAGGTTTATAAAACAAAAAGTATCTTATATTCCCCCACATTTGCTGTTTCCAGTGTTTTTTATTCCCAATGCCATAATTTTCTTTCTGTTGGAGGGTTTTTATTCAGTATTTTTTTCTGATACAGGTGAGTGGGTGATTATTTCAGCTGTTGTATATCTGAAAATAAGTCTTTATTTTTCCTTTATTTTTGAAAGGTATTTTTTACTAAAAATAGAGCTCTAAGTTGGCAGGTTTGTTTCTTTGTTTGTTTGCTTTCCTTTCAGTATTGGAAAGATGTTGCCTTCCTTTTTCTGTTACTGTATATGTAATGTTTTGTGTGTGTGTGTGTGTGTGTTTGTGTTGTGTATATTTTGGCTCCTTTTAAGAGTTTCTCTTTACGATTGGTTGTAAGCTATTTGATTACACCATGGCTTAATATAGTTTTCTACATGTTTTCTATATGTTTTTTGGTAATAGCTTCTTTATAAGTTTATTATTTTTATCAAATTTGTAAAATTTTCATCCATATTTACTTAAACATGTTTTTCCTTTAACCCTATTTCTTTCTTCTCCTTAAGGAACTCCAATTTGATCTATACGAGGCTGCTTGAAGTAACACAGCTCACTGATGCTGTTTATTTATTTTTTGGATTTTATTTTTCTTCCGTGTTTTATTTTGGATTGTTTCTAATTCTATGTTTTCAAGTTTCTATTTTTTCTCTGTAATTGTTAATCTGCTGTTAATTCCATGCAGTGTATGTTTTTTATCTTAGCTATTGTGATTTCCATCTCTAGAAGTTTATTTTGGGGCTTTGTTATTGCTTCCATATTTTTACTAACACGCTTAGTATGTCTTGTGTCTTCTTGACGTATAAAATGTAATGTTAATAATAATTGTTGTAATATTATTGCTTGCTAATTCACTGGTGTCCTCCAATGTCAACAATGTAGTAGTCTCCCTTATACAGTTAAGGATAACAAATGACAGTACGGTGGTATGGATGAGAATACGTGATAAAGCATCAAGATTTTACATTAGGATAACTAGGAACCAGACAGAAATGAATCATTTCTAGGACAGGTTGATTGATTATCTTTTCATTGTGGGTTTTATTTTCATAGTTTTCATCTGTAGATGATAACCACCCCCAAACTTCTATTCCAGAAAAAGATCACAGGTGCAACACAATTTAAAAGACCAGAGGCATAATGATATTGAAAATGTTCCAAGTACTTTATATGCAGCAAGCGTAGTATATTTATAGATATTCAGAGGTTATAAACTTTGGTCAGAAAAACTATAGCATAAACTCATTTATAGATAGGAATACCTGAAATATATATTAGCTAACAGACTGCAATATCACATAAAATTATGCATCTCTGCCAAGTGTAATTTATTCTAAACATGCAGATGATTCAATATTCAGAAATCAATTAATATAGATACCATATTAATAAGGTTGAGAAAGAAGATCACATGATTGGCCTCACTGAATTTGCAAAGGACTCAAAATTCAACACTTATTTCTGCTGAAAATCACTCAGTAAATTAGAAGTTAACATTTAATTTAAAAATATTAAAATATTCATACTTAAGGCCAAAAACCTTAATACAATTTAATAGAAAAATATTAGAGATAGTCTTATTAAGTCACAGCTGCCCATTTCATTCTCTATCATTGAATTAAATGCATTAGTTAATACAATTAAAGGCAAGAAATTAGACACTATGCATTAGAAAAATTGAGTAAAATTATCTCTATTTTTGTAAATTATATATAGATTACCTGGAAATCCATGTCATTATCCAACATGTTTTTATGAAATTAGAAAAGTGATATAGGAAATTCTAGGTAAAGGAAAGCATGGGACACTGAGAAAAAGATAAAATTAGAAGTAGATAGAGAACAGTTAAGGACACCATCTGCAAATGGGACTGTTTTGAAATTATAACTAAGCAATCTTATTCTTAGAGAGATGTAATTTGAACCTGATTTGTAATGGTTTTCCCATTTAATTTAAGTATGGTGCATTTAAGACAAGTCAGTCAGTAATGCTGCCTCAAATCAGGCTTTAATAAAATTAATTGGGAAAAGAAAAATTGATTTTTATGTATACACATCACCTTTCAAAGGAGATGTTTCATATTTTAAGAGCAAATTAAAATGCATCTGGAATCAGAACATGTATGTAAATGTCCTATTAAAGAAGATCATCTGAAAAATATTATTGAAGGTTCTTTGCTTTCAAGAGACTTTGAAGTTTATTAAGTTGACAGGGTTTTGAGCTGTCATTGTAGCCCACTTTGGACATTTAACTTTGGTAATAAATGGTTTCTGTAGTCATCACACTAAACATTTCTTTGATTTAAAGAGTATTTGAAAAAGTTTCCTGTCTTTTAAAGAAAAAAAAAATAAATGCTACAGGTTTCTAACTTTTTCTTTCATGTAGCATACCCTTAGATTGTCCAAATATATTCACTTCAGCATAAGCCCAAAGGAATTATATAACCTTGTAGATGAAAAATTTTGCTACCGCTGAAACATTATAGAATAGATACAGAAAACACACACACACACACACACACGCACACACAAAAATATAAAATTATAGAATTTCTTATCCTTTCATGAGATTAATATAGTGATGATTTTGGAACATTGAGAAAATTGGACTCACTTTAAATATTTATTAACAAACATCAATTTATTTTGAAAGTGTAATTTAATAATGAAGAAATCATCTCTCATTCACTTTTATTTCTCAGACTCAGTTTTAAGGATTGAATTAATGCTGAATGAAATTATCTGCCATTTTTCAGCAAATAGGTTTATTTAGTTGGAAGAGTAAGAATATTGTGAAATTCCTGATGTATTTGCATTCAAAAATTACCTCTTGAACATAATATATTGGTCTGACCTTTTTTCTACTTTTCTAAAATGAGAAATGTCACATCAGTTTTATGAAGAAAAATGAATACCTGCTCTATTATTTTCTACACCAAATCTGAAGATAAAATAATTTTAACAGACCCCTTGTTTGTGTATGTTATTTAAGAAAAATTTGCTATTTCTCATCAATCAAAAAGATGCAGTGAAAATATAAGGAGAAATCATGTATCAATAAAAATTATTTCAGATCTTTTTCAGATCCAGTGATCCCACTGTTGGGTATATATCCAAAAGAAAGGAAATAAGTACATTAAAGAGATATCTGTACTCCCACGTTTATTGCAGCAACCTTGACAATAGCCAAGATATGGAATCAGCCTAAGTGTCCATCAACAGATGAATAAAGTATAGTACATGTACACAGTCTAATATTAGCCTTATAAAAGAATGAAGTTCTGTTGTTTGAAACAACATGGATGGCACTGGAGAACGTTATGTTAAGTGAATAAGCCAGGCACAGAAATACAAATAGTGCATATTGTTACTTACATGTGGGAACTCAAAAAATAGATCTCAAGAAGAGAGCAAATGGCTACCAGAGGGTGGGTAGATAGCAAGGGAGGGGAGTAAATTGGCATGCTTAATGGGTACAAAAATTCGGTTAGGTAGAAGAAATAAGATCTAGTGTTTGGTAGCACAGTAAGGCAACTATAGTTAACAATAATTTATTGTATATTTCAGAAGATCTGTAAGAGGGGAATCAGGATGTTTTAACACAAAGAAATGATAAATATTCAAGGTAATAGATATCTCAATTATCTTGATTGATCATTACACATTGTATGCCTGTATCAAAATATCATATTTACCCCATAAATATGTACAAATACTATGTGTCAATAAAAATTAAAGATTTAAAAAGAAGCAAACATTATGAAAGAATTAAAGCTCCAATATTCCATTTATCAATCTATTTCACAAATATTTATTCAGAGGAAATTGCAGTCTTAAATTTGGAGATTCGCATGCATTGTTTAAATACCTTGACTATATTTTTATTCTTCTTATATTTAATATTGTTTACACAGTTTTGAACTATATATTAAGTTTTAAAAATTTGTGGGTGAAATATATGACAGCTCAGGAATTACTGCATACTTTAATGATTGAGCAAAAAAATTTCTCAAATATTATACTTATGTTAATATATTTTTTAATTTGCATAGTTTTACTAAAATCCTTTCCATTTTACACAACATATCATTTATCAAACTCTCCTTGTTTCCTTTAGTACTTGACTTATATATTTATATTATCCTACTACGTTTAAAATATAAATCACAGTAATTCCCAGAAATTTAGAAATAATTTGCACTTTTTACAAGGTTGCTAGAATTGTTATAAAGCATGCAAATGTTATACACCTTGTGTGTATTGACTAGAGCATCCATTTTCAGAAATTAAAAGAAAATCTCACATTCCATCCAATGAAATACTGTAGAATTAGTAATTCTGCTGACATGGAAGATAGATACTTACATAATTTAATAGCCAAGAGCAATTAAAAAGATAATACATGTAAGGTGAGTCTGTTACAGTTCTTCTAAAATTGCTTTTACCTTTGTTTTAATGAACTATCTTTTTATCGCAGGGTGTGTGTTAAATACTAATTATTTTAAGGTTTTTGAAGCAATATGGATAATTATGTCAGCAAACACAACCAAATTATCATTAAACTCGTCTTATTTGAAAGAAAACTCCACACATCAATTTCAATTATTTCTCTGTTAGCATGGCTTCATCCAATATTATAGAGAGAAAAGTGGTTATTACTTGGGTTGCACTACCTTGGACAATTACAACTAAGTAGTTTTGACTAATGAATAGATCAATATGAAAATAATACAGTTCATATTTTTTAGAATTCTCTGAAGTATCGAATATCCCATAAACATGCTAATACATGATCAAAGAACATGATTAAACACACAAAAAATATCTTTTGAATAGATTTAATGCAGAAATAACAACAAATAGAGGTTTAATATTTCTTCTTTTCTTTTTCACATAGCCAGCATTTACTCACCCTTCAATCCTCATGACAATACTATAACATGAGTAATAATCAATTTTCTGATGCCAGACACCTAGTTAGTGTCCTGCAGAATAATAGTTTGGAGCAGTGCCAGTTTGTAATGGAGTTCATAATGTAAGACAATAAACTAAGCTTTTCATAAAGCTTAATGACATCAATTTAAATGAAAAATTTTAAATATGTAGAGCATATCACCTTTTCATTTTTGTTGTTGCTTAAATGTTATAGTAGATACTAATGGTAGCAAATGTAAGTGATTTTTTATTTTTTCTTTTCTTCTTCTTTTTTTTTTTCAAGACAGAGTCATGCGCTGTCTCCCAGGCTGGAGTGCAATGGCACGATCTCTGCTTACTGCAACCTCTGCCTCCCGGGTTCAAGAGATTTTCCTGCCTTAGCTACTGGAGTAGCTAGGACTACAGGTGCACACCACCATGCCCGGCTAATTTTGGTATTTTTAGAAGAGGCGGGGTTTCACCATGTTAACCAGGCTGGTCTCGAACTCCTGACCTCAAGCAGTCAGCCCACTTCAGCCTTCTAAAATGCTGGGATTACAGGCGTGAGCCACCGTGCTGGGCAGTGATATTTTATTTTCATATTTCAATGTAATATTTGGACAACATATTAAAGAAAATTTTGAAGATATAAAAGTAATTTAGAGGAAGCATATTTCCATACCAATTATCCTTTATCCAAAGTATTGAATGTAAAAATATAAGTACATATAGCTGACCACTACAAAGAAAATAAGAGCCAAAATGTAAATCAAACGTTTATTTCAAGACAAAATATAATACTTTTTGCTCCACTGATGTCTATTTTTTCAATCCCTCATAGATCACTGGAGAGTGGTACACATCTGTGTCAGCACATGCTCCCCCTTTTCATCTTCTTGTTGGTTCTCAAAGATGCCGTTGTTCTCCACAGAATGTCATGTTATGTTTGCTAGGTAATCACAGCAGTTCCCACCCTCGCATCTTTTCAGCTTCATCTACCAATAAGCTTTCTTTTCAAGAGTCCAACCAATGATGTAGCCTGGTACCAGTTGGCTAATATTGGTCATAAACTTGCTTCTCATTTACCTGAGAGGTGGCTAAATTTAGGCGATGAGTCCATCCGGTGTCCTTAAATGTTGGGATCCACACTAACCAAGCAACAGGGGAGGAAAGCTATTCAAAGAATATTTAAAACACTTATTCTAGATCCAGGAAATCATCAGTGAGCAAAGCAAAACAACAACAACAAAAAATGTTTCTGCCTCTAGAGAATTTGCACTCTATTGGGAGAATTTAGATGATTACTTTTAAACACAACAACATTTAGAGTATATTGTATGTTAGAAAGTATAAAAACTCAAGATAGTGAAGATCAGGGGTTCAAGATAAGTATAATTTAAGCAGGGATGTTTGAAATAAGTCCAGTCGAACAGCAGATACTTACACATGAAGACAATGATCAAGGTAGCAATGCATGTATCCAGGGAAAGGCAATCCCAGGCAGAGAGCACAGTTGGTGCAAAATGTGTTCACTGTAAGAACTACAGGTTTTAATTGAGAGAAATGGGGAACCATTAGAATTTTTGATTACAGAAATTATAAGATCGCATTTTAGCTTTGAAAAATTACTCTGGGTTTAGTTTGTGTTGAAAATGAATATAAATGAGCAGAGGTGGAAACATAGAGACAAGTTTTGAGTCTCTTGCAGGAATCCATACAAAAATTGATGGTGGCTTGAAACAGAGTGAAACAATGAAGATAATGAGAAGTGGTTAGCTTATGTATATATTTAAATGCAAACTCAATGAGAACTTCTTATGGACCAAATGTCAGGTGAAGTAAAGAGAGAAAAGAGGCAAGGATAACTCCAAGGCATTTTGCCTGAGTAAATGTAAGGATGAACTTACCATTAGTTGGTATGGTAAAAAGAAAATATGTGTCCTGAACAAATTTTCTCTGGAAATTCAGGAATTAAATTTAGGACATGAAAATGTCAAGATGCCTGCTACAAGTGCTAGGTAGTGATGACACTTAGTTTGAATATATATAATTGACATTCAAGGGACATATTTAGAGTGTAGATATAAATTTGGAAGGAGTAAAGATATATATTTTATTTAAAGATTTGATAATGCATGAGATCTACAAGGAAGTCTGTGTAGAATGAAAACGTAGAGGAAAGAAGAAGAGAGACAATTTTCAGGGAATGAGTACCAGGGCAGTGGGAGGTGGGGAAGGAGAGGATGATTTGCCAAAAGAAAATGTAAAGAAATGTTTGGAAAATTTAGTTGGAGGTCAATTAGATGACTATGATATCCTAAAGGCCAAATGAAAATGTATTGAATTCCTATGATAGATCAAGTAACATGAATACTTCTAAAAGACAATTACGTTTAGCAAAGTGGAGACCATTTGTAATTTACAAAATACTTTTGCTAAAGTTATGGGCTGCATATATGTGTGTGTGAGCATATATGTGTGAGTATATGCTGATGGCAATCTTTTAGTAGAGTGAGGAACATTTTGAAATGTGTCAAGAGAAGGGAAAATTTCTAGAACAATGTCTGTAATGAAAAAGAAGAAATGGCATCTAGTGCATAAGAAGGGGGACTGAAATTAAATGGAACAAGGGATAATTCATGTAAATCTAAAGAAAAACAGGGTAAAACATATGGATAAAAATGGTTAATATATGAACACTGGGAGCATATAGAAGTTCTTTTTTAATTCCTTCAAGTTTCTCAGTGAGTGAAGTTACTAAATATTGTAGAAAAAAAGAGAAGAATTAAATAGTCTCATCTTGATAAATGGTTGAGTAAATGGAGTAGGAAAATACGTGTCCTGAGGCATTTTGCACCATGGAAATAGTGGTTATGAATTGTTAGTGAAGGCCATAGTGCAAATCTCTTTCTTTTAACTGTTCTTGGAAAAACACAATATTCTAGATGTGATTTGTAACATATAATAAAAGTAAATAAAAGAAATTCAAACAAAGGTATCAAATATTTTTAAATTTTGAATCAGTTAGTATTTTTCAGCATGTTTTACCGAGTTTATTATAATCATATCTGTAGCTCCGTTCAGATGGAATGTTTGAACTGGCTTTAGTTTAATTTCTTATACTTATTTATGTTTTCCATAAGGAAACTTATTTTAAATGTAAGTAATTATAACATCTAGTATTGAATATTAGAATTAAAGATCAACTAAATTATTTGTCATGTTAAAGAAGTCAATTCATGGCATGTTAAACTAGACACCCATTCCATTGATGAGAATCCAGGTCCAGGTACATGACCTCAACCTAATTGCAAAGGAGGCTTGAGAATACAAATGTTTTTGCTGAGCACCTAGTTAGTTTGCTATTTTCAGCCTTTGCCCCTTACCACAATGTGTGCCTCCTTTCGCATTTTAATAAAAATAATTTTTATATTATTTTTTATTTTTTTAAATTGAACTCTGAAGTTAATCATCACATTATAGGAAACCCTATATTGCATTATAGGAAACCCATGTATTTCTAAAACATGAATCAATAATTCTAGATTGTGCACACTTAAAAATAAATACTGACCAAGATGGCCTTAACATTTCCCTCAGCTTAACTAGACTTTAGCCAAACTTGGCCCCTGATCTTCCTCTCACTCCAGCCCTTACAGAATCCATATATCCTAACCATAGACACCCTTTCTCTCCCTTTTCCTGAAACATTTAATTTAAAAAAATTATGACTGTACATTCTTTCTCTGACCCATTGAGTTCTAAATTTTTCAAAAAGCCTCTTTTGCCAGTTTTACAAGCCAAGACTATTTTCCCCCAGGTCCTGAGGACTATTTCTTTGAAATGAAATCATCAAGAAAGATAGCACCCTTATCCCCTAGTCTCTGAGCAACTTCAGTGGCTACCTTGCTTCTGTTGGGAAGGCAGGACAGAGCTTGCTTTTCTTCTGGGTAAGTGCAATTAGCATATACAGATGGCCTAATATCTTCCCAACTCTGCTTTTAAAAATTCTGCCCTTTGTTTTAGCTGAGTTAACTTCAGACTATGTCATCTTCTTTCTCACTGCCTTGAATAAAGTTTTCCTTATCTATTTAATTTTGTCTTGTGCTACTTTTTATTTGACATTACCTAGTGTCATTTGGTTTTGCGACATGACAGTTTCAAAAAGAACTATAGGATGGAAAATACAGATGAATAATGCTAATTAGAAATAAGCTGTGTTAGAATAGGCTTCTCTTTGTTTTCTGCAAAATGTCCTTAAGTAGTATATATTCATACACCTTTCAACTCTAAAACTAGATACAGTAGCTTAAAAAGGTTGAACTAATAAGAAATTTTCTTTTCCTCACTATGACTGTACTATGAAAATTGTGTTCATTTAAATACTTCTGATTTAATGCATAATTACTGGTATTTTCCATGGATGTAAATCAAATATCTTGTACTAAAAATCAATAATAGCAGTTTTTAAAATAATTTTCTATTGATGGGATTCTGCTTCCAGAAAAAGACTTAGCCCACAATTTGAAACTTCATAGTAACATGAAAACAGTACACAATTACTGTAATTTAGAATTTAACTCACATTCAAATTGAAATGGGAAAAAAATAAATCCTTATATGAAATTGTTCTCACTGTCTGTGTTTTGAAGCATCTTTTCAAAATATAAA
The DNA here is from genome assembly GCF_029289425.2 of Pan paniscus. Classification (NCBI taxonomy): domain Eukaryota; kingdom Metazoa; phylum Chordata; class Mammalia; order Primates; family Hominidae; genus Pan; species Pan paniscus. The sequence goes on from NC_073249.2 coordinate 61,211,605, forward strand.
ATCAACATTGCTATTCTAGTCACAGCAAAGCATTTTCCAAAATGTCATATTGAACTCATTACTGGGAGAATGACAAGGCTTTCTAATGTGATTGTTCTTTCCTCATAATAAAGGCAAAAATTGCCAGTGCTTGTGAACTAAAATAAGATGTGATTGGAGTTAGATGAATTAGTTCTTATGAATATGCATTTCAAATGGTTATATTTAAAAATATATGAGTGAGTATGCTTTAGTCTCCATTTTAACCTGTATTTAGTAGACTACATTTTTATTTTGAATTCTTCATATTAACTTTCTTGAAATCCAAGCTACTGCAGAGTTTCATTTAAAGATATTTAGTAGACTACATTTTTACTTTGAATTGTTCATATTAACTTTCTTGAAATCCAAGCTACTGCAGAGTTAAATTTTAAAGAAAAGTTTGACACAAGGTTATAAATTAAATTTTTTTGGCCCTCTTTTTCCATCTTTGCTATTTACTTTTATCTTATTTGTAATTTTATCATATTTTATCATCATTTTTAATCATACTTTCAGCATACTCTCCATCATTCTGGATCATATTTCCTTGGTTCGTTTTTAGAATACAATGGTGATTTTCCCTTTGCTTTTAATGAAATGTTAGGTAGTAAACAAAATTGATGGCTACTTCTGGAAACACACGAAGCATGTAAAACAGAACTCCACATATTTTAAAGTAAATTATAAGGGGCAATTTTCAGTATGATATGCCATCATATTTCAGCTGTACCTGCAACTGTTAAGCTAAATAACAATTTTTATCATAACACTCTATGCTATTAGCACGTATCAGAAGATTTAGGCAAATGATATAAAACATTTTTAAGTAGAAAGAACATTTGAAATAATACATGCATTTTAGTTTAGAAAGTTAAGTTTTCTTTCTGTCTGTTTTTTTTTTTTTTTTTTTTTTGAGACAGGGTCTTGCTCTGCTGCTCAGGCTGGAGTGCCGTGGTGGAATCTCGACTTACTGCAACCTCCACCTCCCGGGTTGTTCAAGCTATTCTCCTGCCTCAGCTTCTTGACTAGCTGGGATTACAGGTGCCTGCCAGAACGTCTGACAAATTTTTGTATTTTTACTAGAGACGGGGTTTCACTGTATTGGCCAGGCTGGTCTCGAACTCCTGACCTCAAGTGATCTTCCTGTCTCAGCCTCCCAAGGTACTGGGATTACAGGCATGAGCCAGCACACCTGACTCCCTTAGATAGTTAAGTTTTCAAAGAAGCGTGTTTTTGCTCATAATTTTAGTTTATCTTCAATAGCTACTGAGTGAATAGTTACATTTCTTCCTCATCCCCACCTCTTTTTGAAATTACTTTTTTTTTGACTTTTTTCTTCACCACTCCACTGAAAATTACTTTGCTCTGGTCACTCAAATCAAATTTTTCACTTTTCTTGGCCTCTTTAGCGGCATTCCAAGTATTTGACCAACCTCTAATTTTTTAAATGTTTTTTGCATTTAGTTCTTCACTGTATAGGTCACAATTATTTCTCATAATTTACCACTTTATTCTAAGTTGCATCCCTTGTCGAACTATAATCTCATACCATAAATGAATGCTGAAGTTCCTTAGCATGTGGCCTTCATGCATTTTTTTCTTTTACTCTTCACTTTCTGCCTAGTCTGTCTGCTTCCAAGTATGGTCAACATTGAATCAACTAGGGAAAATTAAAAATATGAAAATTATTGAGCTACCTCTCCAAATAATTACTAGTAAAATGACAAACAATATAGACTCTCTCCCTAGCTCTTGGAGTGCATATGTAGACAGAAGTCCTGCCAGAGCAATGTGATAATCGAGGCTCTAGCTTTCAGACTTGCAGAAATGACTGGGGAAGTAAATTATACCCAGAATTTTCCTTGACTAAAGATAAACGCAAGTAAGAACTTCAAAACTACCAAGTCTTGGTATAATACAAGTTGCTGCTAAGAATTGCCAGTTTTATTTAATGAAAGAATAAGTTGGATCTGTGCTTTGTACGTATATAGGCATATAACATATGTCTATAGACCAAATCTGAGTTTTGCACATATGTAGGCAATTTTTCTCTAGCATAACAACTATTCATATATACATAGATTAATATATTTAAATATATGTACATATAAATGCATATATTTTGAATATTTATTTAAAGTATATTTATCAATGCACATATATGAATATTTCTTATGCTACAGATAGACATATATATGGAAAGATAGATTTATGTATTATAACGGAAATATGGAAGGCCAGAAAACAGTGAATAACATCATTAATTGTTGAATGCTGGAATTCTGTGCTCAACAAAAAAATTCTTCAAAAGTGAAATTGAAAGAAATAATTTTCAAATACATTAAAACTAAATTTAACACCAATCAGTCATTATGATAAAAATAATTGAAGAAATGCTTCAAGATAAAATATGATTCTGAATGTAAAATACCAAATGAAGAAAGGTGAACATATAGATGTTTAAATATGTATATAAATCTAAATATTGACTATTTAAAACAAATTTTAGCTCTTGAAATTTAACATTGATTAAATATAAGATTCATGAAAACAATAATCCATTTTTAATGTTTCTACTTTTTGAACCTTTGAAACTGAACATAGTAATAACACATATTTTAATGTCTTTCTTTGCAAACTGCAACGTATGCCTCATTTCTCATTTAGTTTTGATTGAATGATTACGCTCATCGTTGTGAACCATTTTTTTTCCTGCCTCTTTGGATGCCTCATAATGTTTGATTGAATATCAGACATTGTCTATTACACATTTTCAGGTTCTGGATATTTCTATATTTCTATAAATAATTTTTGACCTTCTTCTAATGTATAATTAAGTTACCTGGAAGCCATTTTATTCTACTTGATATTGATCTTATGATTTGTTATGTGGGTGTAGAGCAATTCTGAGTATTTCCTCCTACTCCGGCAAGATTTTATAGTTCTCTCTCCAGTTCCACATGAATTATGAATTTTTATAAGGTAACTGCTGGGAATAGGCCCGTTCACATTACACATTATCTGTGTAATGGAGCTACTGTCCCTTATAATATGTGTTTTTTTAACCTTAGTATTATAGACATTCTGATATGGATAATTCTATATTGTGGGGAGAGTGGCAGTCCTGTACATTGCAGGATATTTAGTAGTATCACTGTCCCCTACAGACTAGATACCAGGAACATTTCCCCAGTAGTGTAAGTCAACAACGTTTTCAGACATCGCAAAAGTTACCTGGTGGGGGTGGGAGAGAGTGGTGGTGAATATCCCCTGGCTGAGAATCCAGTACTCGAACTCTCCTCATCTCCCAGCCATGCATAGTTTTCTTACATGCATACATTGAAAACAATTCTGCTGAATTCTTGAAGGATCACCTCTGCAAATTTTTAGGGTTTTTTCCTCAGTGTAGCCCTCCCCTATCAGAATCAGAAAATTTTCTTTTGAACTCTAGTTGCCTTGCACTTCTCTAAATCTCAGCTCCATCTCTGCAACTTAAAAAGCCTATTGGACTCTCTGTTTCCTTTCCCTATCCCGCAGCCAAATAAACACAGAAAATTGTAAGATTCATCTCCCTCAACCAAATTTTTCAGGTAATACTGTCCTTTGTTGTCCAATGATTAAGTTCTCAAAAAAGGATTGTATCAGGCATTTGGCTTGGTTGTTCTTGTTGCTTACAGGTCGGAAGGCAAATCTCATTCCATTACTCCACAGTGATTAGCAAAGGATGTTTCTCAACAAGTGGAAGAAAATATACAACATTAAAGAGTTCAGGGATCTATACATGAGTTGGAAATTTAAATTCTCAGGAGGGTCTGCAAAATCATAAATGCATGCTATCGTCTCTGGAGTAACTGTAGGAAGCCCAGCAATGGCCACCCAAAGATATCAGGTTCTATCTCTTTACCTATAAATGTTTCCTTACAAGGAAAAAGGATTTTTACATATGTGGTTAAGTATCTTGACATACAGTGATTATCTGGAGTTGCTGAAGTGGGCCCTGAATCCAATTAGAAGTGACTTTATAAGAGGAAGGCCGAGGGAGATTTTATGCACAAAACAAGAAGAGGTGATATGTTCACAGAGGCAGAGATTGCAGTGATGCAGCCACAAATAAATAAACGTCAACAGTCGCCAGAAGCTGGAAGAGGCAAGAAATAAATTCTCTAACGGGCCTTCAAGGATTAAGGTCCTGTTGGCACCTTGATTTTGAATCATGTGAAACTGTTCTGGCCTCCAGAGCTGTGAGAATAAATTTCTATTGTTTTTAAGCCATGACATTTGTGATAATTTGTTACGGCATCCACAGGAAACAAATAAACAATAAAAAAAGTGTGGGTAACTCACAAATAAACAATTGATTGGCTGAAGAGAGAAAAAGAAACGAGAAAAAAATGTAAAACAAATAGCAAGATCAAGGATTGAAACCCAAATACATAAGCAGCCTGTTTTGGGGGCAAAACATGCATTATCACAATTTTGCCCCATGTTTAGTACTGAGAAGCCCCAGAAGAAAGCTACCGTGGAATGTCAACTTTTATTTTGCACTTTTTTTTTACTTCTCAATGTTGTCACCTCTAATCTTAGTTATCTCAGTAACCCTCTAATAATTACTGATTTTACATTCTATATATGTGTATATGTATATTTACACACACACACAGTTATGTATATTCACATGGGTGTATGTTGGTGCTGTTAATGCATTTTCAACATAAGCAGTCAGTTTTAAAACTATAAATATTATTAAAGAATATATATCTGAACTAAAAGTATTTAAATGAAAGTTGGATCATTATGCATTTTCTAAAGTTAATAATCTAAATAAATATATAGGATGATCATTAGTATACGAATATAATTTACCAAGATTAAGTCCTTCTCTTACTCAAGAGAGTAACTCACATTAACCCCATTACTTTTTAAAAGTTATTTTAAATAGGAATATATTGAGTTAATGGAGACAAATAAAATGATTCAACAAGTCAGATAATGAACCGTTAGGCATACATAAAAATCAGAGTGTGGCAAGTTTCAAGATCATTTGTAGACTTTAGCCTTTGTTAAACAGAAACTTATGAATTTGAGATATGTTCTAAGCCAAAGGTAGTATGAGTTGTCAATAAATGTAATTAACAAAGTAATTAATAATAATCAACTAGATTATAATAGACATCATATTGATATTAAGATACATAAAATATTTATACTTATATTATCCTAATATAAATGTCAGTCATATATTTATTAAAAGTCAACTTGTTAATTTTATGGCCTTTTAATACTCAGAAACAATCCATTGATAATGTTATTTAAATCTCAGTTTCACACTTTCAAGACCTACCTTTCAGAATATTATTGAAGACACAGTGAGACAAAGAGCTTGCCTGATTTTATTAGCTGTAATATGTGAAAATACAGAAATGATTGTCACCATATTTGAGAAGGACAGTTAAGTAGTAGGAAAATAGGGATTGAACTTTGAAAATTAATCTAATTAAAAAATAATAAACACTGAAACACTGAATCAACTAAATTATGTCCTCTACAAAATGTTGTACCATAGTGTTCCAGATAGATTTATCCACTTTTCCCCATATGTTTTCTGACATTTATTTGTAGTTTTAAAATAAACTTATTGTTTAATATTGGATTTTCATTTATTTATATTTATTTTCCCAAACAGTTCAAGTCTATGGACTATATGACTTTAAAATATTTCTGTTCTAAAAGCTGAAATATTCTTTAACATGAAATCATAACTGTCAGACAAGTAAATTTTCTTTATTAACTTGAAATAATTTCTGCAGAATGGTTCATCATTTCATTAGATAATTTAAATTTTTTTCATGCTATAAACATGGTATGTCATTTGTCTTTTTTCCCTTCTATTGCAGAACAAAAATTTACATTTTTATCTATTGTGTTTGTTTCCTCATTGAATGAGGGCAAAATATATTTATTTTTATATTTTCTAAAATTCTAAAATTGCATCCAGCATAAATACTAAAATATTATGTCATATAATAAAATATCCAGTTTTCACATTCCTATGTGAATGCTTTTTCTACTCTTGCTCTCAAGTAACATGGATGAATGAAAAGAAAATCATCAAGAATGTCAAATGATAATTTTGTCTCTTAAAGGCTTTCTCCAAATATAATCACACACTGAGCAACACTGTCCACAAAAAAATTTACATCATTTTTAGATTCAAACCAGGACAAGTGGCAACGGTATTACACAATTCTACTCATTTATATATAAAATAAGTTATACTTATGATTATTCACTATTCAAAATATTTTTTACTAATAAAGTCAATGAAAATTGGTGTTAAGAATTCCTCCTAATGATAAATGTGACCCATGAAGCACTTTCTTGATTCTAAAATGTTCAGATATGTAAGCATACATTTTCTTCATGTAAGGAAAACAATTACTTTTGTAGATGGTGAAACATGATACATATTGAGTGGTGTTTTCAATATTGCAGTAGAATAATAGAAAGAACAGATGTTAAAAAAGAAAAAGAAAAAAAGCCAGGGCTAATGATGTAAAAATTCCAAGAATCATTCACGAGATAAATACAGCTCAGTATGCCTATGTTGTAGCTTGGCAGTGAGTTCAGAGCTTCCATTTTTCATTTAAAAATGCATTATAATGAGGATTTCTTTCAGCTCTATGAAAAATTCAACATTTTTCTAAAAATGAAGAAAAAATATCCAGTTCTGTTCACTTGATATCTGGGTTTTTATGTTTTTTTACTTCTCTCTTCTCTCTTATAGTATGTACAATTCAAATTGTGCTTTTAAAATCGATTATATTCTCAAGAAAATAATCTTTATTGCAATTTTTAGGTTTTAGTGAGTAATTATCCTAAGGCATCATTACTATCTTAAAAAATTCAAATTAATTACAGAATTATTCTTTTACTTTACTCTTTACAATTCTCTAAATATATTTAATGTGATTATGGGTGAGAGGCACTATCATAATGTCAATCTCTTTATATATCAGTGCTTTCACCTCTTTGGCATAACTTGTGAAATGCCATTTTAAAATGTGTACCATGTATTATTTATACTAGCTTGCATATATTTCAGACTGTACTTAACTGTGTTAAATGTTCAATGACTAGATAAGGTAGCAAGCTACAAATGAGAAAGACTTTGTTAATTCAAAATTTGTAGGACTGTTAAAACTAGAAAAGAAAAATATATATATACATCTATGTTCAAAATTGTGATATTTCTGTTTTCAGATTATTTAAATATTTATCTTTATTTTGAAATCTATAGGCATTCACTCAAAAAGAAGAATATATATATACCAAAAGTGATTATTTGAATTACTTAATATTTCAGTTTTCTCAGCCAGGAATTAAAACTACCTTTGCTTGAGACTTATGCCAAATAATTCATGATTAGTTATGACACTAATATTGAGAATGATAAGGAGCTGAATATTAAGATGACAGCCTAAGCACACTTATTTTTCAAATCTCTTGTGGGAAGACCACTATTATTTTTCCTTTTTTAGTAAAAATTTTGACATTTTTAAACATAACTAATTATTTATATTTGTTTAATGTATCAATACCAAATATGAATTATCCACATATCTTAGGACTTTAGCCAGAAAAATGATTAACACAATATAGGTGGTACCAATTAGTCCTAAAAATTCAAAATTCTATGAGGTAGAAATTTAGGGGTATAGTAGTATCCCAATTTCACATATAAAAAAATGAGAGTTTGAAATTGTGACTTGGGCAAGGTCAGACCACTGTTTACTGATGTATTACTCAGGGTTCTCTAGAGAGACAGAACTAATAGGATACATATGTGTGTGTGTGTGTGTATACACACACACATATAGTGTATATGTGTGTGTATATATGTGTGTGTGTGTATACACACACACATATAGTGTATATGTGTGTGTATATATGTGTGTGTGTGTATACACACACACATATAGTGTATATGTGTGTGTATATATGTGTGTGTGTATGTATACATAGAAGAGTTTATTAAGTATTAGTGCACATGAACACAAGCTCCCACAATAGGCCACCTGTAAGCTAAGGAGCAAGAAAAGCCAGTCCAAGTCCCAAAACTTGGAGTCTGTTGTTCGAGGTCAGGAAGCATCAAGCATGGGAGAAAGATGTAGGCTGGGAGACTAGGCCAGTCTAGTCTTTTTACATTTTTTTTCTTTCTCCTTTATATCCTAGCCTCCTTGGCAGCTGATTAGATGGTGCCCACCCAGATTAAGGGTGGGTCTGCCTTTCCCAGCCTATTGATTAAATGTTAATCTCCTTTGGCAACACCCTCACAGAAATACCCAGGGTCAATACTTTGCATGCTTCAATCCAATCAAGTTGACACTCAGTATTAACCATCATAAGTTCACCCATTATAAGTTGACCCATACACATCTCCTGAGATTATACATAATCTTCAAACAAATACAAGATTATGGTCCTAATTATACCTAACATAATACAACTATCCTTCATACAACCAGAAAAGGATACACAAAAAATTGTGACTCCAATCCCCAACTCAAATGCTATTGCATAAAGTTATCAGTACTTAAATGCAGATAGGAAGTCAAAAAATCTTATGTCCCATGATAAAGGAGAAAGGAAATAAAATGAAGATATTTTCTTAGTACAAGTGTATACATGCACAAACATGTTTTTAACAAAAGAAGAAGGAAATACTTATGACAATTACAGTCCTCATTTCTGCAGGTGACCACGTGGTAAAAACTGGTATTGATAACTACCTTCTTCTTTCTACTACACCTTCTGTGTTCTCTTTGCCTTCAGCAAGTACCTCAGCAGGTCATGTTTTTGTTTTGCTTTGTTTTTCCTGGTGCAGCAATCCAAACCTTCATTTCTGAAGGGTCTAGGTCATTTGTAGTCCTGCCTGGATTGGGTGGTTGTAGTTTCCCATTGATCTTAATCACAGGGCATGGTAATAATAAGAGGTGCCCTAATGGATCTCATGTATTCCATGCATATCGTTCCTTACTTCCATTGTGGAGCAGTAGATTGATTTCATCTCGATAGTCTGGGCCAATCACCCCAGCCAACATTGTAACTCCCTGCTTAGCCTGTTGACTTAAATGTAGGAGGATCCAAAAGTGTCCAGGTGTCAATCTTAACTTTCAGTTTAGTGGAATTGTAGTTGTGTCTCCTGGTGGCAGCATTCCTTTCTCTGGAACTAAGGCCTCTAGGCCAGCAGAATGGAATGCCGCGGGATCAGGAAGCAAAAATTTTGGTGGTGGATCATTAGGAGTGATGGTGAGTTGTGCCACTTCCACTTCCACCCCTTGATTCCTGGACCCATGAATCCTGGCTACAGGAGAAACAGTACCGTATATTGGATGCTGATTCAGAGCATACACGGCCTTCTGGAGAACTTTGCCTCAGCGCTGCAAAGCATTGTCACCTAGTTGGCATTGTAATTGTGACTTCAAAAAGCCTTCCACCATTCTATCAATCCAGCTGCTTCAGGGTGATGGAGAACATGGTAAGACCAGTGAATTCCCTGAGCATAAGCATCAGCCCACTGCCGCACTTCTTTAGCCAATGAAAAGTTGTCTTTTCATTCTATTGATTGTTTCTTTTGCTGTGCAGAATCATCTTAGTTTGATGTAATACTACTTGTATGTTTTGATTTTGTTGCCTGTACTTTTGGGTTATATCCAGAGAAATCTTGGTAAAGACCAATGTCAAGCTTTTTCTCTGTTTTCTCTTTTTTTTTTTCTAATAGTTTTAGAATTCAGGTCTTATGTTTAAGTCTTGAATCCATTTTGAGTTGATTTTTGCATATGGTGTGAAATAAGGGTCCACTTTCATTCTTTTGCACGTAGATATCCAATTTCACCAAAACCATTTATTGAAAAAACTATCTTTTTCCCATTGTGCGTTCTTGTCACCTTTGTCAAATATCGATTAATGATAAATTTGTGGGCATATTCTTGGGCTTTCTATTTTGTTTAATTTACCTATGTCTGTTTTTGTGCAGAACCAGGCTCTTGATTATTATCAAATTATAGTAGATTTAAGATCAGGTGGAATTATGCCTTCAGTTTTGTTCCTTTATGCAAAGATGCGACATTGTTTCTGATTACAGGTGACAAGATTTTTCATATAGAAAACCTTAGACCCTAACAATTAACTGTTAGAGTAAGTGAATTCAGTAAAGAATTAGGATATAAAATCAATACACAGAAATAAGAAAATAAGTAGCATTTTTTACACCAAAAACAAACTGCCCCCAAAAATCAAGAAAAAAACCTCATACCATAGCTACAAAAACAAAAAACAAAAAACAAAAAACAAAAAACTTAGGAATAAACTTAACCAGTGAGGTGAATGGCCTATGTACCGAAAACTATAAAATATTGATGAAAAGAATTGAAGTTGGTAAAAATAAATGGAAAGATACACTGTGTTCATGGACTGGAAGAATTAATATTACTAAAATGCCTATACTAGTCAAGCAATCTACAAAATTCCCGTGTTAATTTTCATAGAAATAGATAAATAAATTCAAAAATCTTTGTAGAACCAGTGAAGACCCTGAATAGTCAATAGAGACTTGGGGAAAAAAAAGCTGTTAAAAGTGTTTTTGCTCATTTGCTTTCATCTAGTGTAAAAGAAACAAAAAGAACAATTAAAATTTTTATTGTTACATATACTACTATTGATACAGTTTGAATACTGAAATTATTGCACCCTTCGAAAATATACAATTAAAATTTTGAAAAATTATTGGGCCCAAACAAAACAACAACAAATTGCAGCCCATGGAAGTCAGTGTAAAGAAATTTTATATTTCTGTCATCTTAAGTCAATACCAGATTGTTTCTGCGCATAAGGGCAGAGCAAGTTGGAACATTATTGATCATTTAATGTATATTTTAGCTCAATTTATGTTTTATTGTATTTTAAAGTTTTGTTTTTAGTAGATTTTATAATCTCTTTTTTAAAAATTTGGCATGTAGTCTCCTTTTTTATCCTATTTTCTTAGTTTTTAAGTTGTTTCTTACCTTTTGCTTACTGCAAATATAAATTAAATTTTAGCTTCGCTCTATTTTTCATTTGGTTTTGGTCATTTACTTCAAATATTTTAATTTGTTTTTATCATTCTCTTACAAGCTAAGCTATATGTTTATGTGGGTGTTCTGTACAATCAATAAAAAATATATTTTTCCATCTTGTTAACTTTTTAAGTAAAGTTTCTCTTTCCTATTTATTGAGTTTAAATCTGTTAGAATTACTAACCTAGTGCACCAATACATTAATGTGGCCTTTCCCCTAAGATAGTGGCAAGTCTGCTGGTGTGTTTCAACAGCTCGTTTCTAAAGTTAGAACTCTGCTTTACCTTTATCTACTTTCTTACCAAATACATCTGCAGATTAACTGAAAGCAGAAATTGAAGCTATTTCATTCCAAACTAGGCTGAAAAAGAAAGAAAGAAAGAAAAAAAGAAAGAAAGGAAGGAAGAAAGGAAGGAAGGAAGAAAGACCTGCTACTCTCTCTTTGACCTTATATCCTATTATTTATTTCCCGTCCTCTCCATTGCAGGCACACTGGCCTCCATGCTGCTTCTACAAAATGCCTTGGACATTTCCACCTCTGGGCACCTGTACTCACTTTTTAAAAAAATATTCTTTCTCCACATATACACATGGTTGTCTATCCCACTCTCTTCAGATTTCTACTCCAAGTTATCTCTCAAAGATATTTCCCTTGGTCAGTCTTTGGAAATTTACCAGCACATAAATTCTTATTTATTTCCTTAATTTCTTCTACTTTGCACAAGGTTTTATTTTATTCATAGCCCTAGTTCTAGCTTCTAGAACATTGTTGCACTTAGTAAGCACTCAATATATATTCATGAATGAGTCAATAAATGAGTGAAATGATCTCTATGCAAGTAACTTAATCTAGAAAGCCCCAGACATCCTTATCATAATTAGTAATTCAGCATCTTAGCTCCAGAAAGATGGACTCTTATACACAATAGCATGGTCATGTAGTGACTTCACATTCCTGAAATAATAAACTGGAAAGGTAAATTTCTGTATGAAATTAGCTCTCTGGAAATCAGTTCTCAAATCTTATACTTCACTGGAATAGTAAAAAATGGGGTTATTAAATAAAGTGGATTTGAAAACAAAATAAATTTTATTTAAGAAAAAAATTATGTTTGTTACTTTCTAGCTTATGATAAATTATAAACATGTAAAGTATTGCACTATATGCCTAAATTTTAAAGTTGTATGTTCAATTTGTATACTATGCTTTGTTTCATGTATTTAGTTTGTATTCCTCAAATAAATTTCTTTTGAAAATAGATTAAATATAACACCAATATTTATATAACAGGTAAATAATGCTTTAAGTAAGGGTTTTAAAGGAAACACTGTCATTTTCCTTTACTTTAAATTAGGATTTTATCTGATTCTGCAAGACAGTTAATGTTTATTTTATTTCCAATGTGAATAATTATTTTCTGTATTTCCAGGCCAACATTTTGTGGTGGTGCTGGGCTGAGAGCAGCCTTCCCTTCTCTGTACTGTCACCTGTTTGGTAGATTATCACCAAGGAGTATAACATGTCTGTTTTGTTTCAGTTTAAGCACAGTGAAATTGTGTTAGGTCGAGGTACACCGCTTAGGTTAATTCCCCTGAGTATAGTTGTTTCTTAGAAATAAATATTATATGTTTTGCTTAAAGCTAGTACCTCTGGGTATTTGTGCTTTGGGCAGTTCAGCACTTAAGTGGATAAAGTTGCGCATTGGAATCTAAGTTATTCCTTTGTTCTACCGTGGTTCAAGGTCCCTACTATTATATGCTTCTTATTTTTGTTGTGATTAATATTTTCCCAAACTGTTACAGACTGATACCTTTCTAAACTACAATAAATGAATAGAAAATAGAATACATATGTAAAAAATACAAGTTTTTTAAAAAATATTAGATTCAATGGACAGGAATTTACTCTATTGAGTCATAACAACATTTGTAAAATATTTTCCAATGTTTAAAATTATTGTATCGCGGACAAATTATAAACAATTTATGGGCTGGCATTAGTTACCGAAACCAATTTTAGTAGCACTAATTTAGTGACAACTGAACTGGGAATCATGTTTTCCACCAGAAGAAGAAAATACTATTTAAAAAAAATATAGTTAGACAGTTGATCATACTTACAATGTTGTACATATTACAACCTTTATTGTCTAACTCACTGAAGACAATTGGCATGGTCTAATGATATACTGCGTGTTTTGAAGGAGCGATGTGGCTAAGATAATGGTCTGGGATTGGCAATAAGAGTTAAGGAATGTAGCTGCCTGACTGCAAGCTCATTCACATGTAAGAGTGGTGGGGACGCGGAAAACAAAACAAAATATAGCCACTTGGGAGGTCTTCACCAAAAGCAATATTCTCAAGAGAGATTTGGATTTCAGCTAGTGGCAGCAGTTGAAAGGAACAGTGAGAAAAAAGGTTAAGGATATAGTACATTTTAATCATATTGGCATTGAGTATATTGAACTTGAAACAGGACGCATGTAGCAGATTAGGAATGTGCAGAGCTACTTAGGAAGGGGAATGATGGGCAATGACTGATATCTTGGCAGTTTTGTATTTCTTGTGGTAGTTGATAGAACAAGGATGGAAGTGATGATGGGATCTGTCTTGATTGTTTCTTAGGCAGACTGGGGTATTTGTGGCTGAGAGTGTTTGCCTATTTGCAAGTAGAGTGATACACATAGTGAGTGCTCTTTTCCCTTCTCCTCAGGAGAAGCCATGTAGCAAGGGACACACAGAGTTCAGTAATCTCATTCTCACTCCTGCTGATGGTGTCTAAGAGATGAAAAAAATTATTCCTGGGATCATCATGAGCTTTGGATGCTCTTCACTCCTGCCTATGCACTGAGACAGAAAAGGCAGACTTGCCACATACAGTTTCATAGATATAGTACTTCTTATACCTTTACTTTTCTGTTGATCCTGCATATTAGTTTTACTTACTGGTAGTAACATATTAGCAGTTTGAACTCTTTTAAAGCTTTGATAATGTTGATGCTCACTAACAGAGAGAATCAGCATTTTGCTTAGCAAACTTTTCACAAAAAGTTAAAATTTTAAAAGTGTGTTGTAGATCTAGAAGAAAATGGTACCAGGAATCATTATTTACTTAGAGTTTTTGTTTCTCCTCCTTCTTCTTTTCATCTCCTCCCCTTCCTCTTTATCTTGACCATGTGCAATACAAAGTTAATTAGAGAATTATATAATTATATTTGTTATTGTTAGAACATGATTCTAATGAGAACATTAGTGTTTTGAAGGAAACAAATGAAAGAAATCACCATAGAAAACACAAAATACAGAAGTTTTTTGTACAGTGGAAACGGTAATAGAGACTGAAGTCTGGGTGTGGTACCTGAATACTACCATTCAACACTTGTATTCTAAATGTTAGAGTCTTCATTCATAAAAACTGAAAGCACAGACTCATTATTCCTGATGATAAGCAAATCCAAGAGTTTAAGATGAGTGTACACTATCTTTCCTGAATAATCTCAAATATCTGAGAATAAAAGGTTAATTGGATTTTTAATAGCTTACCAATAAAATTAGTTTTTCCTACTATTCCATCACAAAAAACAATGAAATGGTCAAAAGAGAAATGAAAAATATTTATGAAAATTACACTACTTTCCTATTGTGAAAAGCAATGCAAGTCTCATGTCTGTGCGTATAAGGGGGAAAAAATGAGATATCACACCATTAAAAGTTAATGGTCATTTGAAGAAAGTGAGAAATATGAAGTACAAATTTGGGCTGAACCCAAATGACTATGGCTTGCTTATATATCTAACAATTTACAGAAGCAGCCCAGAAAACTCCAGTTGCTTTCTCAGAGTCTCTAAAGGAGTTAATGCTAATGGAAGGACTACATATTTGGTTTATTGCATGGCATTTTCAATCCACTTGAATTTCCCTTGATAT